>NW_017306587.1:1088048-1123390 GCF_000935625.1 Nanorana parkeri
TTCATCCTCTTAATTCCTTGTTTTACCATTTTAAACATAAATAGACAGCCCGGCGACCTGAAGTGCAGTCTAAACCAAACCTAGACATGGTCCCAAACATTACTGGAAAATGCAGCGTAATAGTTCCTCCATGCATAAATCATATTTAGGGCAAACCTCCAGTGTGTGTAGGTTTTTTTAAGTATTAAAAAAAATTATAATCTTTTGATCGCCACTATGTAGGCATGTAGAAGATGTAATACCTGGGCAATGGGAAGGCATTTATTAAAACTACTATATTGAGTTGTATAAAATACTTGCAGTGTTGTCTCCTATTAGGTAAGCTTTTCCGATAGTACGTGGGATACATAATTGAGGATTTACCAAAGTTTGTAGAACTGTTTTTTCAGTTACTATGCAGCTCTATTATATAGCATTGCTTGCAGAGACTATTTATTGTTCCAGAGATGTTTTTTCCATCCTTTAGAGATGAAATAGTCTAGCATTGAATAGAAAAAACAGATTCCAGTTTTGAACAGAGCAATCTTGAAGATGCATAAAAAATGTGTTCTGCCTTACCTTCTGTCCTAAACAAACATGACATAAAAAGTTACTCTGCGGCAGTATCGTTAGTTATTCTGATGACAGTTTGATGGCCAGAGAATTGAGTACAAAGACTACTCCACTTTAACTTCCCTGTAAAGAAGCCTTTCCATCACTTACACTGACGGGTGGGATTATGTCTGCAACTGACAAGACATGTTTGTGTTTCACTGTGACCTGTTGCATATGGTACACTGTTGCATATGGTACACTGCTGGTGACTTATCCAGGAATCCGTGTACATAAATAAACTCTATAGAAATATGTGCTTTCAATTTATTGTAAAACACGTGCAGTGTCCAAGAATGCAATTTATCCAAATTTTTTAAGCAATTTATATCATAATATATAAATGAGCTGTGGACCCACAGTCTGGAATTTCACAATCTGGGTACAGTTTAAAAATGTAGATAATGAATGGCTGCTTTTCAACCTTTTATATTGCCTGTTGATAATATACATCACAAGTTATTGTGCAGCAGTAGTTGACCATGGTAAAGACAAATATAAGGTTCCGTTCATTATGCTGTGGTTTCATTCATTCAGATTGTTATCTTATTTTAATTTTCACATCAGAATATTCAGTGCATAAAAAATATCTATCACACTAGTTTTTTTTTTATATGAATTACATTTTGACTATTAAAATACAATTTGTATTCTATTTTATTAAATACTTATAAATATATTATTTTTGTATTATATTTAATGAGTCATTATTTTATCGTCATCTGGAATGGCTCCTATTTCTGATCTTTATAATACAGAGCTGTATATTCAGCTATACCGTGCAATTTATGATTATTTAAGTAAGAAAAAAAATCTGATCATGGAAATTAACAGATAATTCAGGAAAGCATAACGTGGAATTTTTATTTCTATGCATTGATTACATAGTGTGTCTTGTGTGCGATACTTTATCATAGTATTTTGAAAGGTGAACTTGGCACTGGGGTTCAATGGAAGTATAATTTACAGAACTCCAAATTAAGGAAAAGTGTCATCTATCAATATAGATACAGTATTATGTACCAATTTCTTCTCACTTTTTTTTTAGTAGTGTGCATTGATTCAGGGAAGAGGAAAGGGCCAGTGAACGATGGGATCCCTTCAATGCATGGGAGCCAGAATTCAGTCGCAGCAGTGGAAGTAGAGTGCTGTGTGTAATATCCGGCATAAATGCATCTGTGATTTATACAGAGAGGGGCAGCAATCCACTTAGGACACTTATTAGATGTTCCTTGTTTTTTTCTACTTTAACGAATACAATAAAGTATTCAATGTGTCTTTTATATCATCTATAGTTCAGTTTTAAGTTTAAAGATGTGTTCTGCACTTTTGACCGTTCTTCTCAATATTTAAAAAACCCTGTAAGATAAAGACATTTTGGCGTGTTACTTTCTGTACTGAAACAATTGTATGTATTTGTATACATCAGTGTTTGGTTTAGCGCACTCTGGTTAAATCAACAAATATAACTTTTCTTCTTATCCCTGGAAACAGCAGTAATTTAATCATGGTCCAAGAGTTGTATGTGGCTACCCTAAGCAATTCATTTAACTTCATTGCTGGAGCTGACGACTTCCAGCCCTTTCCCCTCTGGGTGTTTTGTACTTGTAAGAAGCTTAGCAATGACATTCCCAAATACTGTCCACACTTTACCCCAGCTACAGCCTGTGCAAATATAACACATGGATTTTTCTAATATGAGAGAGTGTAGAGAGCTGTGGTATACATTTAACAATTACCCATTTTTCCACCTTTTATCAGTCAGGTATAGTAAAAGCAAGACCAACCTGTTTCTGGGTGGGCAGTAGTAGTGCTTTTATTTGTTTGTCATTTAAAGATTACATATAATTGTTTGTTTTTTAAATATAAATCTTGGATCTAGGAATCCATATGGAGGCAAAGAACCTGTAGACTGAGATGTTAGTGATGGAACCAGAGCTGCTTAATGAGATGATATAAGACTGGGAGGATTCTGTAGTAAAGTGTTGCATGCGGGAAGAGGATACTTCTGTGAAAGTATAGCTACTAGCAGTTGGTCATCTTCTGTGAATTACAAACTCTAGATTTACCATAGGGCTGACATCTTGGACCCAGAAATGGGTGCTGACTCAAGCCAGACATCGCAACAAAGTTGGCAGCACCAATCTCTTAGCGGGCAGAAGTGTAATGGGTGTCATTTAGAATTAAGATACCTTATTGCGGGTTATTCTCTTTACCATCAAACAGGATATTTTCAAATTCCATTATCATTTCATTAGTACACTTTATGTAAGCTTCACAGAAGACTGGGTATTCTTTATTTTGTAGATAACATCCAATTCTAACTTTGTTTCCACATATGGTATAACTTGGATAGTTTTTGCTTTTTATGTTAAGTATTGTTTAAGTGGTCTGCTGTTGGTTTCATGGAGTTATGCTGCTATGCCAGTAAAAGCAAAATAGCACATTAATAATATACACAGTGATATAAAGCAGATTTATCTTTTATTACTAAATGTATGTGTTATCTGTAGGTAGTTGGGAAGAATTTTATAAAAATCCGTATGTTTGTCCTGTTCTAGTTTTGGCGGATAACATTGTTTGCAACGATTGGTCGGTACTTTCCAGTCCCCAGCTGTTTGATGCACATAGAGATTTTAATAGGGTTTCACACTCAGTGCTTAATGCAGTAAAAGCCTAAAATATGTTGCTACTATGATCTCTTTTCAGGTGTCTTGAAAATACACAGGAGATTTTACTTTGAGAGAGCAGTTTGACTTTTCCTCCTCAGTGGGGATTTTTTTGTCTTTAATAGATCATTAGATTAAGATTTGAGTTCTTTGGAAATAAATGTAGTTACCATTTCATTATTTGCTAAGCAACCCATAATCCCTGCCTAAGCCTCATCTGCATTTTGCAGTTTGCAGAGAAAGCAGGCGATGGCTGAATGCAGGCTTCCTTTGGGAATAAAGCGAATGTAATGAGCTTGATAGTCTGGTGGGCTCAATAAATCAAATAAAGGAAAACATTTCTCATTTCTGAATAAAAGCATTTATCACCCCGTGTTTATTCATTCATGGTCACAAGATTGATTGGCTGCTTGTATCATGGATATATACCAAAGCATTTATTTTTATTTATTTAATTTATTTTTCTGGTTTCTGTCCCCTCCCTCCTTCTCTTTCAGTGGGCAAGTTGAGGAAGCAGTGGCTGAAGGACAGCATTTCAAATGTTGGAATCGGCATGCTCCAATCAGTCAAGAATTACGTGGACCCCAACAATATCTTCGGCAACCGAAACCTTTTATAAAAGCGGCTATCTGTAATTCCATTTTTGCGTCCAGATGTTTTAATACTGTACAGTTATCCCACTATAACAGCACAGTCAGGACAGGCTTGAGGAGGCAGAGCTGCAATGTGTGATGAAGTGAGAGAGGGAGAATGATTTAAAAAAAAAAAATCATTTTTTTTTTTATGTCGATCAAATGTCCTTTTGTTCCAATATTGTTGAGGAGCAGTCTTGCTAATAATTGGGCTTGGCAGTCAGTATTAAGGGGGACAGCTGTGCTTTGCCGACTGCTCCTGACCCTCCAGACATGTTACATTAACTTGCCCTCTCTTGTCGGGGGCTTGAAAATTCACTTTGTCTCAGCCATGCTCTAAACCTAAAATGCATAGCATGCTGCTCTCTATAGCAAAATGGCAATTTCTTAAGTTAGTCAGGCGAGACATTGATTTATCGGGATCGGTTTTTGCAGGCCAGGGCCAGTGCTAGGGGTAAACAGTTTACTTTCTAACCAATTCAGACTAACTTCGTTATAGTAAAATTAAAAGCCATCTGTGCACCAGACATAATTGTTGACAATTAAGATAAGCAGCGGTCTTTATGAAGTGTTTCAGTACAAGAATATGGATTATAATGAAGTGGCCTGAAAAGCCACTTACTGAAACCCTGTGAAATACAGCATTCCTTTCATTAAGCTGGAGGTTCATTCACCTGTCATCACATTCACTGCAAGCCAAAAATAGAGGGTTTGATTATTCCTCATTGTGGGGACATGCAAATCATTCCTTTACATCCAGTGGCCAACTGTGCATCCAGGGTCTCTGCATTATTGCACTTCAGCTATTATGTAGCTTGCATAAAGGTGGAGTAGGCCATATGTGTGGTGTAAAGCAATGATTTGGGGATGTACAACTGGCCACCGAAGCATAAAGGCCTAAGCCTACTGAACAAACGCTCGCAAAAACACAGCAAATGTGTCTCTGCCTTATTAAAGTACTATAAAGTTTGTCTGGAAGACAGTAACTTGTGTTGCTCATAGCAATCAGTGGTTCTTCCTCTTGTTTTCAAAGTCCAAGTTAGAAAATAAAGATTCCAATTGCAACATAGGCATTCCCTTTTTTCATAATAGGCCCAAATATTTTCAATAGCTGATTGTAAAACGAAGATATTTAGTGAAAGAAAGAAGATCTGTTTATATTGAGTCAGGAAAGTGAAGACACCAATGACCACTCCTATTTTTAGGCACCCAATATTGACTTGTTTTCCGGTGAATGTGCATCCAACATTCATCAGTATTGGAGATGTTGTAATGATGGCAATCGACATCCATAGCTGCAAGCTATCTCTTCCCCTATAAGATCCCATTTAAAATTAGAACACTCTCTAGAAGAGAAATTTGAACATTCTTCCCTAGCGTTAAGGCTGATCATACACATTACAAGCTGACTGTACACAGGTGCAATCAACTTTGGTAGAACTTTAGATTTACCAAAACTGTAATATGAGGACCTACCTAAACTATCCAATTAAATTGTATCCAATAAGGCAGGTCCTTGCACTACATACTTGTTGGATCTTAAGAAGATGTATAATCCGTTTGTAATGTGTGGAGAGCTTTAGATGGCCTAGAAGTTAAAGGGAATCTATCAGAAAACTAGATTTCTTGATGGAAGCTTCCATTCCTCAACTAGCCTGCCTCATGGTAGCCCTGGAATGCTGACATCACTTGCAATGAATCTAGACGGCATAGAAACCGCTCCACATCTGGTATGCAGCATGTGAGCCTGGGAATGAACATAAGTTTATTTAAAAAAAAAGTTGCAGCAGGTTTTTAAAGTGCTTTCAGTCAGAAGTTGGTTCAGTTACTGAAAGATCTGCCTCCTCTAGCCAGCAATAGGTCCGGGGGAAAAAACACATGGGTGCTTAGTGATAATACTGTTTGGATTACTGGGCCCATGCTTGAGTTAACGTGTGGGCTCTGGAAGGTTACATGTGCGGCGAAGGGGTAATTGTAAATCAGCGTCAACCAAGCAGATGCTCTAGGCGCTCATGTACTGCCGGTGTTGGTGAGCATTCAGCAGGCATTAAAGCTGAACTCCATTAGCATTTCACTAGCCGCTAAATAAAGTTGGGGATGTATAGATATATATGAGTCATACCTGTCAAAATCAGAAACTCTGCTTATCCAGACACTCCTGCCAGATCGCACAGATGATGCTGATTTGTCAATGAAAGAGCATTAGTACTCTAATGACTGCAGCAGAGTCTGATTGGCCCCTAGTGTTTCTTCTCCCTCTCCCATACTGTACAGTGTATTACCAAAACCATTTAAAAATACAGGTAATGAATTTAGCTGGAGTTCAGCTTTAAGTGCACTCACCAAACTCTTATAAACCCATTTAGTAGATAATGTGGATATACAGCAGGTCTATTCTAGCACAGAGGAGGGTTTAAAAAGTGTGGTTTTAGCTTACAAGTTTAAGAAATTTTCCATGACAGAAGAGCTCTGAGACATGTGGAAAGAACAGGTTAGCTATTCAGGATGCTGTGAATGCATCTCCTCCCTTTACAATCCGCTGCCTGACAAACGGGCAGCCTTCTGTACTGTTTAGTGGTAAAGGCTTTTCATAATGTGTGGCTAGGACGCACAAAACGGCTGGTCCTCATTTCCTTGTCAGAGGGTGGCAGCTGCTCTGTGCTGGAGCATCCCTACCGAGACAACAAAGTCTGATTCTTGGAAGTGTCTGCAGAAACAGCTGTTCACTCTGCCTCCTAGTAGACTGTCTCCTGGGAGAACAGGCACATAAACACCATCAAGCTTTAAAGCAGAACTCCAGTCAGTACAAAACACCAGTAAATCTACACAACCTGTTATCTGGATGTGCTCTTAGATATTTTTGGTTTTAATATGAGCTGCAGTGTTACTGGCACAGTGAAGGTAATACTATGCAGAGCTCTGCCAGTTGTGCACTTTTGCTTGTGCTGTCTCTGAGTTCCTCTTTAAGAAAGGTTCACTGTTTTGATATTTTCATGATCCATTCCAGTAACATTGAATATATAGGGGGACTGCAGGCAAAATATACAGTGGAAAAAACTATTTGCTACTGTCTCCTTTTTTGGTTTTGGTTGTACCGTTTTGGAAAAAATAAAATATGTCTAACAAAATCAAGAAATCCTACTGCATCATACAACACACAGCCTTGATGAGACTCCACCCCCTCTTATACATATTGCTTTAATAAGGAACATATGATAAAGACACTGACACCAACTAAAACAAATGCTGGTAAAATCAGCACGTGTAAATGCTTACTTCCAGTGCTCTTACTTTACATAGATGATTTTTTCATGTGCCTTTGAACTTGCTAGAAATTATGACTACTCCAGAAAGAGTGAGTTCCCTAACGCTGCCCCTTCTCTACTTGTAAATCATAGCCTTCTCTTCTGGGAGTGGCTTATTACTGTCTGTGTTGGCCCAACTCTGCCTCTCCCTTCAGCTTACTACATAACCTAGAGGAAAACTATAGACTGTCACTTGAGTGACCATTCTGAGGCTGCTGACATCACATCCATGATGGGGGTGCCCAGAAGCAATTTCAGGGATTTTGGATGTCTGCACACTGGAGGATTTTGCACGCAAATAACATGCCTAAAATAAGAGCTGAACCTTTCTGGTGACCAGCTGCAGAATGTTAATTTTTGTGACAACTGTCCAAAACATGACAAATTGTCCAAAATGTTTATGGCTGTATGGTTAAGAGTGAGAGACTTTATCTGATGATAGTTATTTCAGCTAATTATTTTTTAATATTGATTTTTTTATATATATTTTCTGCCTTTTCCCAGTGTTGGTGTATTACTCTCTGCCCAATTACCATACCTTTTAATATCCAAATCTGACTAATGTCTGAACATTGCAACCATTTATGGTCCCTGACAGGGGAAAGAGCAACAAAACTTTATTTTTTTGTCTTCAAGAAATATATAGTGATACATTACAGATGTTTTTATTGCACAGCAGTAAATGGGATACTGCACAGATTCCTAGAGAGTGATGGGACTTGTGCATCCATAGTATCCCATTTCCACTTTACTACTATCTGTTGAACAGCTGGAAAATTAACACACTTATGAGGAAACTTACTCTTGTTGCTATGCCACCATCTTTTTATGAAAACCTAATTTACAGCATTGTGACGGTTTCCAGCTCCCAGTGTTCCTGGGTTTAGTGCACTGTATCTAACTAAAAGAAGAGAGTACAAATATGTCAGCTGTTGTGGGAAGCAGGGAAAGCTTTAGTAAGACCAGGTACCGAACACTTCTAGTGTATCCAGCACTGTTCTCCTATAAGCAGATGTCTGCCGTGATAGGAGGACATTGCTGAAAGCTCAGCTACTTCCCTTCTGTTCTGGATCTGGACTGTGGTGGTTAGATCTAGAGCAAGAGGAGAGAACTGAGAAGGTGTGCCAGTAACCTTGTAATGCCCAGAGACAGCCCAGCCTTGTGTCTTGTAAGCAGTGATCTTTCTTTCCTCTGCTGGATTATGAGGAGTTTCTTCTCCCTCCATAACCCTGTGCCCTGAAGTTGGTGTCCATTATCTTCATGAACAGTAGGTGATTTTGCCAACATGCATTTTTTTTTCATTACAGGTGGCTCGCTCCTATTATGGGCAAGTCTGTTTTTTACTTTGACCATTTATAATTTAACACGGTTGCCAACCCTGGATCTGGCTGGCATCCCAAACTGCAGAGTAATGAATAGAGATTGCTTTCTCTCTACCACATGACAGTTGGGGAAAGTCCACCACCAAAAGGCCTTCATGTAGCTTTTTTGGGGAATGGATCACTCTTCACTACACCATGTGATGAGTAGAGGAATTCATATTCAATGCTATGCTGAACTGATGTAGACCAGGAGGAGAAGACAAGCAGTGATACCTAATCTAATATAAGTCTGACAGTTTCAGAGCATTTCCCATTTACCCATAAGGGAGCAATCATCAGTTCAGTGAAGAATTTTCCCTCTGGTTTTCAGTTAAAATAATCTGTGACATGCAAAGCTTTTGAGTGGTTGTACTCTTAAGCAGACCTGTGGTGGGAAAGTGAATTGTAAAGCACCACTTACACTGGTTAGCAGGTACCATGCCACCTTTGATTTGCTGTAGAACGCCTGGTAACCCCTAAAACCCGGGGTGCTTTGTAATATAAATACTGGGCTTCCTACTCACTGCCTCTATCCCTCTTCATTGTGATGGACAACCTTACTACCAATCAGGTAATGTGCAGCATATGATGGGGCTAGCAACCAGGCAACTGGTTTTTGTGTTTATATAGAGGATTTTGAAGACCGAAGGCAGTAGGCATCTGCCAACCAGTGTGCTATGGTGCTCTACAATTTGTTTCCACCCACATCTTTGCCTTGTTAAAGATGGCAGATAAACCTGAACTATATGCCCCTGTGTTCATATCAATGGTGTACTCATATATGCCTTCTGAGAAAGCTAGCTAGAAGGCACAAATGCGCACTCCTCCATTTGTGCTATAGGCCGGCTGACATTCTGTTTGTAATGATAACTCACCTTTAACCCCTTTACTACTGCCGCACTTTTATTGAGCAGTGAACTGGTTAAACCTCCTAATCTAGCCATACTACCTTTTTGTACAGAAATGCTAACATCTTCATATTGTCTGTTCATTACAGAATTTATGACATAAAATTAATGCTTTCACCCAAGTGGCCTTGCTGTCTTTATTTTATTAGTCGTTTATGTTTGAATGAAAGCTTTATAGTTGTGACTTTATTATGGATTTTTTTTTATTGTATTTCACTCCATGTAAATAACACAAGGCTGAAGGTTAGCAGTACACAGTCTGAAATTGTCAAACGTTGCTTACGTATTACAGACATTGCAAATGGTGATGTCATATTCAGAGTAATATTTCCTGGGTATAAAGTGTCCATTTCTAAAATAAGTATTTCAATAGAAGAATAGAAATAGCTTATCTTATCAAATGTATGTTGTGTGTGGTTTTTTTTTGGGGGGGAGGGGGTTTATCAACCAGAAAGCTTGTGTCATAAGACTTTCAGTATAGACTTTTTTTTCTTTTCCATATCTTAAAAGAACACACGAAGAATTAGCAGTACACTCCCATCCAACGTGAACATTTTGCATTCAACCAATTTTCATTGCAGTTGCCTATGCTGTTTCTCTATAGTTGTCATTGCCCTTATTCTCTGGGTGGCCCTGTTTGTGAATATGCAGACCAGAGTGTTCTATTGTCCATGCTTCCCACTACAGTCATTTTTCACGTATGTTGCAGCAAGAGCTGGAGGTTGCACAGAATTGTGACAAGACACTGTGATCCTGGCCAGTGATGTCTGTTGACTTGCTTCATGGGATCAAAGTGCACCTAAACCCAAGAAGAAGAACTTTACCAGTCCATAGATGTGACTACTGTTAGTAGTGACAATGTTCACTCACTGTACTGTATAGAGAAGTGTTGTCACACTGCTGCTTATTTGGACTATAGGACACCTTCCTCTCTCCTCATCTCCATAACATAGGCAGAGGGATTCTGTAGTCAATAGGGAAGTGGGAAGGGCTGATAACATTTTGAGATTTTAGTGCAGCACAAGCCGAGTACATCAAATTTAGGAGCTTCCTGATTTTCTGGCAACAAGTCAACAAGCATTTTATAGTTCTTGCAGCATTTTCTAAAGCGGCAAAACATAGGGAAATATACATGTACTGAATGTTTTTGGGTTTTTCTTTTTTGGGGGGGGGGGTTGGCTATACATAAACATTAAAGCTGACCTTGCACTAGCAATGCAATTTATTTTTTGTTTGTTTTTTAACTCCGAGCACCCTCCCACTTGCCAAAACACTGCTCAAAACGTTCAAAAAATAATAGGGGTGGAAAGTTAGAAAACATATTTGCTTTATCCCCGGCTTCCAACTGCAGCAACTAGGCAAGGGTGACTTCACCATCATTCTGGTAAAAATCGAAATACTGAGTACTGAGAAGCCCAAATCGTGGGAGAAGAAGCTACTGCACTCTCAGTTTACTTTTTTTCTTTTCTAAGTTTAGTGCATTGATTTCTCATGGGGGAGAAGGGGGCTCAAAGTAGATACATGGCCTTGCGTGTACTGCAAGCTCTGCTTTAAGTAAATCTGAGATAGAAGGTGAATGGAGTTTGCTTCCAGACTTTGCAAAAGTTGTCATAATGTACAAATGATCTTGACACTTGGTCTAGGTCAGTGATTTAGAAACTTGGTGTGAAAGGATCAGCATGATAGTCAGCTAGCATTTTATGATCAGCAATGGCAGCTCACAGTATATATTTCTCATGATGAGACAACAAAGAAAAGAAAAAGACAACAGGGCTTGTAATTACAGTATAAAGACAAAAGCACATTTATGTTACATGACAGTTCAGGTGTGCCAATTCTCCAACAACATTGCTGAAGCATAGCAGTGCAGGATGGCTGGCATACAGAAGGTCTTACACTTCTCATATCCCTAAGTACAGTGTAAGGGAGAATTGTAATGCCAATGTAAGCAGCCATGTTCAATCATCACGGTATTATTTAGTCTCTCAGTCACACATTTTAAACACTCTAATTGTATTACAATTAAATCTATAGATATAGTAGTTGCTGAGCCACCAGTAAATATTTTCATTGGTCTTCTTTTCTCAGCTGTACTGGCACAACACACCTACATTCATTGTTCAGCATTCATAAAACAGCATCAATGTGGCCATACTTGAGTCTCCGTCACTGAAAGCTATCAGAGTATCATAGCTTGTCTCCTCTTGACATATGCAAAGGTTTATCCCAATTTCCTGTTGCTGTTAAAAAAAAATCTACCTCCACTGCAGATGGTCTCTTCATTCAGCAGTACAGATGTTGCTAGAGAGCTGTTCAAGCTGACCACTAGCCTGTGGCTGGAAATGGCCTTGAGCTATAAATCTGTCTTCAGTCCAGGCTGTATAAACAAGAATTGCAGAGCCTTGTTCTCTGATCAGCAACTTCCATGTGTTACCACTGGCAAAAAGGTCAGCCCACGACCCTTCATCTTTGACAACACATTTGTTCACAGACCTACATAGACGTTCCTTGGCCTTCATTTTGGTAATGACATTTAATTAATACCACACTTATTAGCTGGTTTGGTGTTTTGGATTTTTGTGGTTGGTGGGAGGCTCAAATAATTAATGATCATACTAATAATAAATGGTAGGGTGTAATGAACAGTCTCTTCTGCCACTGGTGTGTGTAGATGTCTGAAAAAGTAAGACCACACATGTACAGGCCAGGGAAAATGACATTTTCCAGTACTGACCATGTGATTTGAACATCCATCATTTTAAATAATCTGTATCCCCCACCACCACTATAAGTACAGCCCACCAGCTCTGACACTTACTTTCCTCCTTAATCAAGTGATTTTTGCTGTGTGGTGTTGCACAGTCATTGAATCAAAAACATTCTATCATTAGTGCATTACAGTCCTGTGTATTCCTTTGGGTAAGTTGTACTCTGCTAGGCCACTGGGAGCCCCCGTGAGTGTGGCTTACCCATAGGAATGAATGGGACCATGGCATGTAAAACAGTTTTTAAGCTACCGAATCAACAACAGCCAGGCAACTAGCATTTGCAGGATTTCAGTAAAGGTAGCCTCCATGTACGTCTCGGTACAGGTTTCCTTAAAACCCTACATTGTCTTGGACCTCTACTAACTGACACACTTTGAGCTGAATGAAGGCCTTCAGATTGTACCAGGCCCAGATGTCTTTAGTTGAGCTACTGCAGAAGCATTTTTGTAAACAATAAATCAATTAAGTTGGACAATGTTATCCCTCTTATAGCCATTTGAATAATTAATTGATGCAAATGAGGATTATTGTAAAATTCAAGCCAGTGACTACATTGTTATGTAAACATCTTGTTTGTATTTCTTTGACATAATACCAGAAACATTAGTAAAACAAATACTAATTATATCATCTTGCTCAGTAGTTGGCCTGCAGAAATCCAGCATTAATGGAGAAGTGAATACTAATTAATTCGGCATGCTGCGTGTGATGCAATGAATCAGCAGAGGGGGTGAGGAGTGGAGTCTCATTTCTGTATTGTTTGGTACACTGATCCTGGGGTGCCAACTTCTGCAACATAATTCACCATAACTGTAAGAAAAATAAAAGGAAGCACAATCAAGATTGATATACCACACGCATTCCGGACAACAGCAAGCATGGTGTACTATTCAGACTAGATAGATGAACTAATTACTTTAAAAGAGATAAGTTAGCCTATTTAGTATAATGATCCAAAGTCCTGTGGTGTGCAATAACTCAACACAGCCGATCAGGACTATCTGTCCACGTAATCTCCAGAAAGAGGTCTGACTGGTTGCCATGGGTTACTAACAAAACCAGGATTTGCTTTTACAGGACTCCCAGGAAAACAATGTTCCAACTGCAACCCTCCCTCCCTTGTGTTTTGTTAGGTGGCCTAGGTAGTTGTAGTAGCATCAACCTCAATACAGTGGCACTGCAACCGTTGTCTGCTACTAAACAACCTTTCTTAGAGATAGATGGCAGAAAGAAATACATTCAGTATATATGGTACTGCATAGAAGTGGCTATTTTGGTGTATGGAGAACTGTGAAGAGCTGCTGAGCTTATTATCTTTCTGTGTGGGTGTGTTTATGCAATGTTACTTGCAGTGGTGGAATTACTGTCACAAAAGCCCTTGGAGCTGGTGGGAATTGAGCCAAGGATTCCAGAATTGTAGTGATGATTCATCAGACTGGAAAAAGATGTAGATAGTAAAAATGTCACAATCTGTGCTATTTTAACATTGCACTGCTGATTGTTTATTGGGCCCAGTGTGTCTGTGACATTTTCAGCAATGGCTACCAGCATCTGTCACTGGGAACACTTTAAAATCTCTCCCTAATCTGCAATACCAGTTTACAGCACACTGTAATTGTCTGCAACTCAGTGTAAACATAGATACAACATTTTCAACAATCAGCACTACCGTTAGCACCTAACTTGCTAGGCAAGGGTGACTTCACCATCATTCTGGTGAAAATCGAAATACTAAGTACTGAGAAGCCCAAATGTTGGGAGAAGAAGCTACTGCACTCTCAGTTTACTTTTTTTTCTTTTCTAAGTTTAGTGCATTGATTTCTCATGGGGGAGAAGGGGGCTCAAAGTAGATACATGGCCTTGCGTGTACTGCAAGCTCTGCTTTAAGTAAATCTGAGATAGAAGGTGAATGGAGTTTGCTTCCAGACCTTGCACATTTTCACTGCTTCCTGCATACCGTAACCACCCACTGATTGATTTGCATCTGGATTTGCTGGTTGAAGTGACCACCACAAGATCACCTGTACTTAAAGAACATCCTGTTATGGTTACTTCATCAGATATGGTAAGTCAAGACTACTCTATTTCTTTCAAAACTCCATAGAAAATGCTTTATGCTTACAAAATAACATTAATTTTAATATAAAAGACATTTGGGGGGAATTTATCAAAACTGGAGCAGACAGAATCTGGAGCAGATTTGCATTGCAACCAATCAGCTTCTGTGTCTCATTTTCAAATCTCAGCAGAACAAACTGAAGAGAGATGTTGATTGGTTGCCATAGGCAACTGCTCCAGATTCTATCTGCTCCAATTTTGATGAATCCCCCCCATTGTGCCATCCCAAATTCTCTACTTCCCACAACACACATCGATGGGGTCACCTCGGTAAGGATTTGTTCTATAAAACCAAAGGTAACTAGCTTTCTCAGAAGGATCCCACAATCCACATTACTCTTGGTGTACAGGTTCCCTTTTAAGCACAGAAAACTTACAACACAAATTAGACTTTTACTATCACTACTTTATGTGAATATTTAAGAACAAGGAAGGAAAAAAAAGAAAGATGAATTGAGCTTTTACCCAAAACATCCATTATAAGACGTAATGTATGCTGGCTGTGCACAGTCAGACTATTAGATGCATCACAGGATTTTACTGACATTAAGGAGTCAGGACCACAGGAGCCCATAAGCCTGTAAGAGGGTTATTATTTACTGCAGGTAGATGGATCTGTTATCGTGCATGGCTTTTATGTTACAATAACAGATTAAATCAGAAATTAAACGTGCCATTGCTTCCACTGTCAAAATGATCTCCTTCCTCCTGCCTATTAATCTCACTCACTAGCCAGCGCCTCTGTCTGTCTGTCTCATTGTAAAAACATCCTCTCTGCCAGCAGACCTCCATACAAGGTGTTAATATGTGTCTCCTGGAGAAGAGAAGTGCTGAGACTGATCTGATATGAAACTTTCAAATACATCAGGGAAATGGATAGAGTTAAAGTAAAGCATTTTATCATCGGGATTTTTAGAGCAAGACAATGCATTATCTGAGCCAGAAGCGAAGATGACTGAAAGATAACAAGAATGTACTATTCACACCAAGAAAATTATAGATATCTCTCAGATAATGTCAGCGACTCAGTATCATGGACACCACATGTCCAGAATATTAAAGAAAAAACAAAATGTGATTTTATCCCAGAGCTGGCAATATAAGGTACATTTTTAGATTCAGGTGTTCAGAATATTAAAAAGCTCACTCCCATGATGGACTACAATCTTACATTTTGTTTACTAATTTCTATTGAGATTGTAGTCCATCACGGGAGTGAGCTTGGAGCCGTGGCTACTTTACAATACACACAGGGACCATGGGGAACAAAAGTAGCCACCCTCCAGAGGGAAGGACAGTGTCAGCACCAATTCAGAGATGATTTGAGGATCTACACCAGGGGCGCCCACTATTTTTCGTCTGGAGATCTACTTTTCAAATGACGAGCTCATTGAGATCTACCAACGAAAAAACACCTGCGGGAGGGGGCGTGGCGGTGCATTGAAGTCAATGGCACCGCAGCCAGGCTCCACAGGCAGGCCCCTCGCCCACAGTGCGATCGCCTGCATTAGTGCCACCTGAACCTGATACCTGAACGCATTTTTAAGATTTAACTCCTGAGTTTAGTGTCAGTTGAAGGTGAGTATGTACTAGTGGAGAGGGGGATGTAATCAAACCTGCTGTTTCGACCTGCATATGAGTTACTCAGAAAAAATCACAGCCAGAAATTCAGCTACATAACCAATGTTTTTCAGAAGGAGATCGGCAGTGGTAGACTCCCTATCTTACCTATGACAGGTTTTCTTTACTACACCACTAACGCTTTTTGAGGACTTCTATCCGTATGCAAGGTGAGTTTCCCTTCCATAGGTGTTGGTTACATTTAACACAGATTATTAGAAAATAACAGACTCCTAGTGTAACAACCCAGATAACATATTAATCTGTGGACCATCACTGAATATTTGTACTCAGACTTTACATACATGCTCTGCACAGAGTGCTGCTCTGCAAATATATTTTCCTGCCATTTTGAGAGAGAGAGAGAGAGAGAGAGAGAAGACAGATATATAGATAGATGTATATCTATATACACACTGTGTATGTATATAACATTGCACTCCATGATAGAACAGTTAGATTAGAACTGGTTTAATGGTCATCATGGGAAAGATTATAACCAGAGAATTTGACTCTAAGATGGCGTATGACTGCAACTTTCATCCCATTTTCCACAATACAGCAACAATGGAAATGTTCAAAGCAACCTGCCATCAAACTTGTTTGGGTACCACCAACCATTGGTCCTAGGTTGCCTCAATCTGTTCAGTTGCTATTACAATCGAAATCTTGGTAAAAGCAGTTGAAATGGCTAGAAGATTGCTGTTTTTATGGTCAACATTACACGGCCAGACTGTCACTCCTCAGGAGCAAAAACTGTGGGCACCCTGCCCAGACCCCCTTAGCCTACAGGGCCACCTGTACGCTTCACATGGATTATCCTGAGAGTAAACTGGCTCTGCACTGAGCAAACAAACTTCAGAAAATACAGCTAACCGTGTGCAGGGCAGTATTAACATGTTACACCACATGTACCTCCATTCTGAAATACTAGGATTCATGAAAGCTAAATCACATATACAAGCTTTACCAAAGAATAATTATCACAAAGTTGCCATGCACCACAGACAAACATATGCAGTTCAATTTAAACAGCAATAACTTACATGTAACCAAAAGGTTTGGAAGGATTTAATTATTTTAAGATGCCGCCCCTTGCACTTTCT
Organism: Nanorana parkeri; assembly: GCF_000935625.1. Taxonomy (NCBI): domain Eukaryota; kingdom Metazoa; phylum Chordata; class Amphibia; order Anura; family Dicroglossidae; genus Nanorana; species Nanorana parkeri. The sequence goes on from NW_017306587.1 coordinate 1,105,127, forward strand.
CTTTAAATGTTAATGACCTGTTTAGCCAAATAGGCGATTCACAATCAAACCTCATTTCCAAGGTGTATATAATCTCCTATAGAGTGCAAGCAGATGTGCATTGAAGTCGGAAGCTTTTAAAAAGTCTAACATGGTTACAGTAAGACTGATGTATGAAAAGTGGAGGCAAGAAAAACATTTGTAGCCCATACAAACCAACTAGATAATACATTTCTGTACTCCTTTATAAGTACTACTGTTAGTTGACATGCATGTATCAATAAAGTTGTCATTGTTGTCAGCATTGCCAGTTTATTGGGTAGTTGGGGTTCCTCCGCTCCTTTAGTGGCTATGTTAAGATGCTATGAAGGCATCTTCTGGTAGACCTGGTATGTGCTTTCCTATTAGTGTTTAATATATGGTCTGTCTTCTGGTGTCACCTCGGGGCAGCTTTCAATTCTGCTCAGTGCACTGGGACAGCTTCTGTAAAAAAATGATTAATTCTGTTTTTGTAGTGCATTGAATGTGTACTTATTTTGGGTCTAACTATCTTTTTGTACTGTATTTGCATGTCTACTGCTGTTTGCCTACTCATTTGCCCACCACCAGCTCCAACATTTAGGAGTTTATATTACCTCCATCAACTCTGACTACTGCTTGTTTTATAGACTTTGCTTCTGCTACGTTCCTTATTTTTTATGTCTTGTCTGCATATCAGGTGTTGTAACCACAAAACTCAAGGGTTCCAACCTGAGAACATGACAAAGTAAAATCCATAGCCTCTCATCTGAGTTCTTGGTGAAGACTGGGTGCTTTGAAGACTCTGGGGGTGATTTACTAACCTAAACACACACACACACCAGGTGTGTGTGATTTTCACACAGCAAAACGTATTTATCAACCAAAAAGTCTCTAAAAGCATATTTCCACTAATGCCATATATGGAAAAATCATGCACATGATGCATATATAATGCTGCTTCACAGTTTAGACAAAAATGGTTAGCTCATGCATTTACATTCCTGCATTCATCAACGCAAGCAACATAACATAGAGCTAATTTACACCACATTACCTTGCAATTCATTGCAGGGCTTTGCACAACACACCTGCTGGGTGTGTACACACTACAAAGGTGTTTCGATTCCTCCCATAGATCATGCTGGGAGGGAACACACTACAGAGGTGTATACACGTTCGTGGTGTGTTTAAAAGGTTAGTAAATCAACCCCTCTGTCTCTGTTACCATTGTGAATTTCAAGGTCTGTGGTTTACTTAGGACAATTGTTTGGAAACATGAACTCTACATAGCCAGACAAGTTGTGGGATCTTTAGTCTACCAGGGAAGATACTCATTGTCTGCATAAAGTACACAGGTCATGGGAGAAATATGTGGGGTGCCATTGATGTTTGCCTTTTGAAAATGTTAGTTGCCTTGCTGCAGCGGGGACTAGGTGCACACAGAGGATAGTGCCAAAAGCTGAAAGTATAACATTCAGATCTAATTTTATTCACGCATAATATTTGTGATATAAAAGTATAAATAAAATGAAGTCTGGACTTTGAACATTCGTTTTTTTCCTCCTTGCACTCTTAGTGCCAACTTGAGCAAAGAGCTTTGGCCACCACTCTTGGGAGAGCTGCCTAACAAGAATCAATCACTCTCTACTGCTTAGGACTTGATTGAGAAGACCAGCTGAAGAGATCCAGGGCCCCACACCTTCCTTCTACTTCCCACGTTGCCTTGCTATGTCCAACCTCAGTGCTTCTGTGTCACACACCCAGAACAGACATTCAGCAAAGGAATGTCAGTATTCCTTATTGCTCTGCCTAATCTGGGCCAATGACTTGGAAATTATTGGAGCCAAAAAAATCAGCATTAAAACTGGGCAACTGGCATTTTCAGGAGGTGTCCTACATATTTGTCTAATGACGAGTTCCCTTAAAAAAGACTCTGTTTCAGGAATTATATAAAAAAAAACTGCAAAAGTAGAGGTTTAAAATTTACCTGTTTCACAGCTCATGCCTAGATCTTCACTCTATTGCAGAGCTACAACTTTCAGCATCCAACTCTTCTGGGATGTGTTGGATTCTAGTGTCCTGTGTGCTTCAACCCAAAGGTCACTATGTCAATACAGGACACAGTGATGGAGTCATAGCTTTCCTTACTCAGGGCTATGGACACCCTGTCTGAAAGAGTTGATTTGCCCAACTCTGTAACACAGACCCAACTCTGTAACACAGAATGAGTCACATGTTCCTCCATACCTGACTCTCGACACTGAACAAAGCACTGAGGAAGTGAAAGATAGGTGTGCATATACTGCTGGGAAAAGGGTGATTAAATCAATGAATGGACAAAGCACAAGTTTGCTTTAAAGGCCTCATGACACCAAAGTCAGATGACGAGCCTGTGGGTTTGCCATTCCGCACTGTAGGCCAGGCACTTCCAGTTACACTTAGCTATTGTTTAAATATGAACTTTTGAAGAGGCACTTGCCCAGACAGGAAAGAGTGACAGTGTCTGCATAAAGCCCATCCTCCAACCACTTAATATTACCTCTACAGCGATCTCCCACCGTGTATATTGATGGGGGCAGCAACAGAGGATGGGGTGGTGGAGGCGTGCTGGAGAGATATCAGTGGGTTGTGGGATGGGCTTCAAATCACAAAGGTGGCTGTGTATATTTAATGTAGTCAATCAACATAAAAATGATGGATGTTACTAGGTCCTAGCACCTCGGGCACAGGCTCCAGGTCTCCAGCCAAGTGCTCCAGGTTAAGGACTGCAGCTAATACATCATATAGAGAGTAGCAGGGTGCTAAGTACTTGTGTCCTTTTGTTTAAGAGACTTGGTTATCCTTTTGTGCTGCTCAGCCTCTAGTGTAGGGAAGAAAGGGCATTGGAGGCTTCATGCCTGTTACTGTTGGCCAAACAGCAGACATATAATCTATATTTCTTTCTAAGGATGAGTTATACTCAGCAGAAGGGAACGAACACAGACAGAAAGCAACGGAAAGACGGGGAGGAAAGATAAAGAGAATCGAAAAGGAAATATTCAAAGTGGCATTATGCAATTTTTCATGCACAAAGGTGCCTTGGGTCTTTTTGGATCCTGGCAACACATCTGATAACACCTCTGGTTGGTAAATATTTTTCCTCATACTTATTATAGGGAACACATTTTCTATTCTAAGGAGAAAAATCTTATGGAACCCATGGACTACTGAAAGCCATACTTGGTTTCTGCTCTTGTTCCCTTGACCAGTTAGGACCCAAAATGTCATTTCATAGCTCTCTCTCTCTCTTGCCTCCATATCATAAACATGCAACACTCCAACAAATCAAGTTCAAATTCCAATCACAAGTACATCCAAAGTCACAGAAAAGTCAAGATTTGTATATTACTCCTGCTGCCTATATTTCCTGACTGCCTTCTGTATCACATCAGTATGAATGGCCCGGCACTGTGACTGGTCTACTTTTAAACCAGCTGTAGAAATCCCAAATCACTATGTAAAGCCTGTTATTTTTTATCTTTGTCCTTATTTTTCTTCTGCCGCAGAAAATGTTGATTCAACAACAGGCAAGAAGCAAGATGATTGTCAAAGTAAAACAAAAATAAACAAGAGGGAATTGAGAAACTGAAGGGAAAGTACAAGTCTGTGAAATAAAAACCTTATATGTAGGAAGCCATTTATCCAGAATTCCCTGACGAACAACTGATACTATGTTGCAAAATTAAGCCGCCAAATATAATAACAAGAACAGGTTTTAAAAGCAGAATTGCATCCAACAGATAAACAATGTTCAGTATCAGGTCAGATAATGATTACGTATGTACAAATGTACCATGTGATTGCCCAGTTCTGATAATAGGAATATGAAGGTATTGCATGTAATTAAATTTGGTGTGTTCCTTAAAGACAAACTCCAGTATAAAAATGAAATTCGGTAATAAATATGCAGTGACCATGCCTATGATATTTACCCGTGTCTGGATTTTATTGTTTTGAGATGCATTGTTAGAAAGAAGACATATGGTGCGACAGAAGATGTTTAGGACAAACTGAAGCTGCCCGCTAACATCTGCTTCTGTGTCCATTGTGGAGACAACTAGACACTGCAACTCTATCCAAACAATGCAAACATCAACAACCTCATATAAAAAGGCTGCACACCTACTGATAGCAGATATTAAACTTCAGCATTGATGTCTCTATGACTCAATTCATCAATGAACAAATCACTATGTGCCCATGGCTAATACTATGTATGTTTACTAGCAATTGTAGAGTTATCCTAAGGCTCCGTTCACACCTAGTTGTTTAGTTGCTGAAAGGTCAACGGTCAAAAGACATAACACTCAAGACACGGAATCCCATCCATTTCTATGACCCCTGTTCACACCTGAGCGTCTTGTCGCATAAAGCTTCCAATTAAAGTCTATGGGACCAAAAAGAGCTGTACTCTGCCAAAAAGTAGCTTGTGTACTTTTTTCAGTGACAGGAGTGTTTCTGTTTGTGACAAAACGCTCAGATGTGAACAGGGGCCATAGAAATGAATCGGATTCCTTGTTTTGAGCGTTTTGATATGCTTAGCTTTGAGCGACAAAACACCTAGAGTCTTAAAGAGACTGTTATTTTTTCCATTCAGAGGCACACTCCCTGTCCCACGTATACACACCTTCCCTGCTATTTTATTTCTCTGCGTTTCTAACCCTTTTTAAGCTCTGTGTCAGAGTTGGTGTTGAAGCTTAGACAGGGCTATTGATGTCACCCCGTCCCATGTGACAGTGTTTTGCCTAAAAACTGGCCACTTAGTGGCCAAGCACTGCATCACCCCTGGAAGCCTATTTTGTGACAGCTCCATTGGAGAGGCACAGGGTAGCGCAGCAAAGGTAAGTATAGGGGGGGCGGACTTTAAAGAGACTCTGTCTGTCCTGGATCAATTGGCAGAGTTTTTTTAAAGATTTCCTCCGACCCCATTTGACTTCCAAAATCCAACATCACAGTCACACCATGCATACTTAGACAGGGGACAGCATAGCTGAAAAATATAACTTGCCTACTGTGCATCACTATACTTAGAAGTGAAAACTAGAAGATTAGTACAAGCTGTACGTCTGCTCTGCAAAAGTTTGGTTTTAGGTGTACAGACTCAGAGCCGGTGAACTATACATTTAAAGTACACTACTCGACCACCAAAAGGCATAAAAGGGGCAGAGACAGCAATGATAAGGACTTGGCTGGATTGCACTGGCAGCCAGGAATGCAGTCAGGAACATTTCTTTATACATTGGAATATAGTACTGACAGCAGGGTGATATGAGGTTGGCTGAGTGTTACCCCTGGAAGTCCTGTCTCCCTAGGCCATGGCCTATGTTGGCTAAGTCAAAATCTGGCCCCAGAAGAGAGAATAAGGTGACTGAATGATGTTAACATTTGCAGAAGGATTTAAAATAAGCAAGTCTTTGAATAAGGATAGTGGCGTGTCCCACATATTATGTGCTTTATTGTTGTCACTATTTATTGTATTTTATTATTAGAGTAGTGACATCTGCTGATAGTGGGTGGGTAATGTGCCACCCTAGCTACCTGTTTATTTTGAGCCTTTAGTATGCCTCCCTGCAGAGACAGGTCTTAGGAAAATCATTGTTGTCTTACACTTTAAAAGACTGGAAAAACATTCTCCATACTGAGCTTTTCTGAAATAAAACTACGTTGGATTCATCTTCTGTGTCCTTTTAAAGAGTTAAACTGTCCGTGGATTCTGCTGTGTCAGCAAATGGCCATAATGTCTGGACAGACTGAGATCCAAGGAAGTTTGTCATTGCACTGTGCAGCATTTGAAACAGAGATATCAGAATTGTAAAAGGTGAAAGGGTCAGCCCCTAGCTTCCAACAAGAATGCATTGCCATCATTTCACAATGTTCCTGTCCACCTGATGGCTTTGGTGTTCCCACTGTCTAGACATGTGCGATTCATTTCGTTCTGAATCAAAATTCGTACAAATTTTCCGAAAATTCGGACATTCAGACACATCTGAATTTCCAAATCCGAATGCGTCCGAATCCGAATTTCCATTTCGGAATTTCAGATCCCATCCCAATTTCGCTCAAAAACAAAATTGAATCGGACATGTGACTTTACTGGCCAATCGGATGTGTTTTTCGGTTGACGGCATCCGAATGGGTCTGAATCCGAATTTTTCGAATTGCATTCGCAAGCTCTCTAATGCCATTCGGGTCTCGGAGCCTCAGCTTTAATATGGCTCCCAGACCTATATTGTTTTCTGGAGCTACTGGATGGTATTCGGGCATTCGGACTCCTGAATGCCATTTGGGTCTAGGAGCTTCAGCTTTAGTATCAATATCTGTATATGGTTTTCTGTGGTATTTGCAACGAATATTCGTAAAGTCATCCGAAACTAATGAAAATTCGGATTTCAGTCGAATTCAAAACCTGAAACGAAGTGAATTTCGTATCCGAATCCCGAAATAACTAAATATCCGAACCAAACCAAATTTTTCCGCTGTTTACATGTCTCCACACAATAAAATCAATAGAAAACCTAACAAGAAGAGAGCGCACTCTCATATTGGCCAAAGCAGGTATACAAAACCCAGGAACTTACCAACATAGTCCATGTGAGAGATAGGAAACTGTCAGGTGGTTCTCCAGGGTGCACCGACAACTAAAATATCAGTTTTGCATGGACTAACCCTAATAGAAACTACAGCTCTCTAGAACTACAAGACCTGTCCTCCCACCAGGTATAAGAAACTCTCAGGTAGTTCTCCGGGGTGTAGCAACAACCAAAATATCAGTTTTGCCTGGACTAACCCCAATAGAAACTACAGCTCTCTAGAACTACAAGACTTGTCCTCCCACCAGGTATAAGAAACTTTCAGGTAGTTCTCCGGGGTGTAGCAACAACTAAAATATCAGTTTTGCATGGACTAACCCCAATAGAAACTACAGCTCTCTAGAACTACAAGACTTGTCCTCCCACCAGGTATAAGAAACTGTCAGGTGGTTCTCCGGGATGTGCCAACAACCAAAATATCAGCTATGGTTGGACTGACCCCAATAGAAACTACAGCTCTCTAGAACTACAAGACTTGTCCTCCCACCAGGTATAAGAAACTGTCAGGTGGTTCTCCGGGGTGTACCAACAACCAAAATATCAGCTATGGGTTGACTGACCCTAGAAGAAGCGACAGCTCTCCAGAACTACAAGCTTTGTCTGAAAGTGTCTTTTAAAACAAGCTTCATCTTCAAAGCGATCCACATTTTATCTGTTCCAGGTCTGTTAACATTCAGATTATTGTTGCAAGTGTGTTGTGAGCCCTGTAATGTGAACACACTAATGTGAATGCTATGAAGGCAATTAGCAGAATGTTCAAAAAACATTTGTCAGTTAAAGCTGTAGCAGATGAAAGCAATTAGGAGGTGCGTGTTAATTGTGCTTCAGTCCTCCTCCTCCAATATGTGCAGCATGTTTTCTCTGATATACACATTATATATACATTAGCAGTGCTCATAGTGTAATATTTATTATACTATACAAGTGCTGAGCAACCACACATTTGTCTCATCTCCACATCCAGTTACCCGCAGAACATGTGCAACACAAACAGGCGGCACCTGTATAAATAGAGTGTCAGGAGAAAAACTCACCACACGTGACACCGAAAATGAATGGGCCCAGCTCATAGCTTTTCGATTAGGGTCACCAATGTCTCTAAGTGATCATTTTAAAGCTCTAGTCAAGGAGAAAAAAACAGCAAATATTATAATGCAGCTCTGTGTTTAGCATTACATAATGGATTTTTTTTTAAATGTAAGCACCTGAGTTTGACTTGGCATTGATCTCTTTCATTCCCTTGTACAGGGCTCAGACTAAGGGAGAAGCATTGCAAGAAGCCAGTCAGTTGTGTTGTAAGGAGCATACTGATTGGAGGAGAGGGTAGAGGGTCAGAGAGATGAGCTCATAAAGCTGGCCATACACCTATAGATTATCTGCAGATTTTCTATGGTCAGATGGAAAAAGTGCAACAGATCCCTCCAACTATGCTAAATCTCCCACTGGGCCAAGCTTCAGTATCTTGCTAGTTGGCACCGCTGGCTGTCAAAATACCTGAACAATCTGATTGGATGCAGGCACTGTTCAGGTATTTTGAGAGTCAGCGGGGCCGACTAGCAAAATACTGAAGCTTTGCTCGGAGGGAGATTCCTCCATCCACACAGTTTATTGTAGATGGAGGAATCTGTTTTTCCATCTGACCATAGAAAATCTGCCGATAATCTCTGGGTGTATGGCCAGCTTTAGTCTGCTGCTTCTCCTTTCACTGTCCAGTCACAGGCTAAGACCTAAAGGTGATATTAACAGCAGAGAAAAACCAGGTCTCCTGCCAGACATGGTTGTGCTCTGTGACAGGGTTGTGTAAATCTCAGAACTGCATGGGCAGACATACCAATCCTTTGGCAGGTAAACAGCTCCCATATACAGTATGTATTTCATCTGGTAATTAGAGCTTTGCCTGGAGTTCACACATGGCCATATGATACTCACATTTCTGCTCATTCCTTCTGAATCAGGAGAAATTCGAGCCTTGGGGGACCTGTCAACAAACATCAAACATACTTGGTGGAAAATTGTCAGCCAAACAGTGATTGCATCTGACTGGGTGACAGCTTTCCACCTGGCTTCTTTGATTTTTCAGTTTGTGGAGCCAGATGGTGCCGGCATGGCCACCACAGCCTGATTTCCTGCCAGAGATTTGGGGTATTCAGACAACTGCAGGTGATGGCTTTCGGATTACAATAGCCGGCAGTGCAGATTTCTACATCCACACTGTTTAGTGTGGACTACAGAATCAACTGATTTGTCTTGGCCTAAAACTGAATCAATGATACTATATGGCCAGCAGGATATCTCAGTGGCTAGACATAGTCCACCATGCTAATGGAACAGTAGCAGAACATTGTTCCAGCTATAACACATAGGGCTCTGAAGCGGGGGGTTAAAATGTTCTCTTGATTGTTATACTCTATCCAAAATTGTTAATGAGAGGATAACTACAAATACTTTAAAGAGACCCTGTCATCAGCTAATAACAAATAAAACATTCTGTATGGAAAATAAGTATTTTAATACTTCTGTCCCACTGTCCTTGATGCTGTTTTCCTCTGTATTTAAGAGATGAAGGATCTATATAGCATTTGCCATGCTTCCAGTAGTTGGATTCCTCCATCCACTCTGCATTTGGTTCCTTCTACCAGCCTTTAATTCACTACTATGTCTTCTGAAGACATAGGGTCTGCGGGGGGAACCACAGAGTGTGAGGGGAACCAGACATCCAATGCTCCCAGAATAGTCAGATGCCGAAGATACTTCAGTCAAAACTACAATCTCACATTTAGTTTAATAATTTGTATTGAGATTGTAGTCCATCACGGGAGTGAGCTTGGATCGGTGACTACTTTACAACACACACAGGGACCATGGGGAACAAAAGTAGCCACCCTCCAGAAGGAAGGACAGTGTTGGCACCAATTCAGAGATGAGTGAGTGATACACAATGAAAACTACATTGTTGTTAATAAATAATGTACTTGAATGCATTTTTTAAGATTTAAGTTTAATGTCACTTTAAAACACTTCTTTTCCATACAGTTTTTAGTTTTTTTGAACCATGTATTTCTTTATCTTGTGGAGAACTGAAATCACATATCACAGTATGTACATTGTTCTTAGAGCAGGGGGTGGACAAATGAATATGGAGTTCCAGAGCCAGTCTGTTCAATCCAGGAGCCAGCAGGGAAGTCTGAGTCCATATAAATGGAATACGGACACAAAGTTCCACGAAACGGACGGTAGTTTAGTTAAGTACATTGTGGGGAATTTTTTAAAACTGGAGCATCTGTGTATGGGAACAAATCAGCTTCTCTCTTCAGTTTGCTCAGTTAAGATTTGAAAATGAAAAAGAGAAGCTGATTGGTTGCCATGCACAGCTGCTCCAGTTCTTGTCTGATCCAGTTTTGATAAATCCCCCTCATTGAGTTTGCCCAGAGTGCCTTGTAGTTTTTTAGTGCTGTACTAAGTGAGCTCTATTAACTGGTCCTTGGACAACTCCGAGCCCAAATAGTTGGCCCAGGTTGTAAATCAATTCTAAGAGTGGGTTGATGTATGTATGGATGTCAATCTTCTCTATGACCATTAAAATTATATTGCCTTTGGATCATTCAGCACAACAACACTGTATATACTCAGTAGTCGGTGCTAGTGGCGGATGAATGGATTCTTCATATAAGCTGTCTTCTTTGAGGAAGGCAGCTCGACACATCCGACAGGGAAATCTACCAACAAATGAAAAAAAAAGCACAAACTCCAAGTTTGAAATTCTAAGGAAGGGAGTACGCCCTTGAAACGCGTCAGATGATATTTGGTAGTGATAGCTAGCTGGTCTGGTCCATAGAGCCAAGTGTTCCTAGTAATTTTGGTTACTTCGGCTGTCCTGTTTGGATACAGGGTGCCTCTGTCTGGTGCCTTTGTATGTACATGCATATGATCAGCTACTTTTGTGAGTATTTTTAACCACTTTTTTCTATTATTTTTTAAACTAAATGTACTTTGTGAGGAGAGGGTGCTTGTTTTTAGACCCTTCATTGTTGGGGGATGAGACACAAGCCAACGTGTCAGAATAGTTTTCTTTTAATTACCAATATACAGAGGATTTCCTATAGAGTAACTTCTGACTTTGCATTATATTTGTGTTATGGGATGACAGGGTCTCTTTAGGACTATACACTTTTACAAGTTCTTTACCAGCTCCCACAACTATAAAATTAAAACATTTTAGAATGGTATGGGGTCACATACATTTGGTATATATGTACTAGTAGGAAAATTACATTTCTGTGTGATATTTTCTCCTCTTGGAAGGTACAGTGGTTCCGTTTGCTAGAGTTAAGATATATACAGTGAAATAAATACAGCTGTCATCTTCAGTATAACTGGCCAGGTGAAAATGTCATCTCTTGATAAGTTGCCAGTGTTATCTCATTTGTTTTCTTCCTTGCTCACCAGTCACCAAACTCTGTTTATAAGTCTTAATACAACCTCAAGACCTTAATACAACCTCAAGACAAAAGAACACATCAAGTGTCTTCTGTAAGGCAATCCAACAATGTACAACAAGGGCTTCTAGGTGAATTTTATGCAAGAGCCCTGGGGACAATATATATATCTAGCACAAGTCTGTATTTTCTTCAAACAATCAGGACTGAACCCAAATATCTACAATGTTCAGATACAAATCAGTGATATTAAGTAACATCTACAATAAAGGCATAATACAAGTGCACGAAATAATGCAGACCATACTGTTTATTGAACAAAAAAATAAAACCACTCATATTGCTGTTACAAAATCAGTAGCACTCAGGCTCAAATAAGCAGAACACTCTTGGCTATAACGAGTAAGGTCCACAGTTTCTTCTCTAGCCAGCCCAAGAGAAGGATTTCCCTGTGTGTAGTCTAAGGCCCCTTTCAGAAGGGTGGTCTGATCAGGTCCTCCTGTCAGTTTTTCAGGCTGATCTGATTGGAAGCCCATTGTTAATCTATGGGTGCCAGATAAATGTATGTGCGTATGTTTACATCAAATTACCTCCAACTCCATCCAGGCATTGGCAGACCTGATTGTGACAGATTGGTGGTAACTCTTAACATGTTTCTGGTAAGTTTGTTTTCCTCCTCCACAGTCACTGCTCCCCCTGTTGACAGTGCCCATCTGAAAGGGGTCTTTTTCTGCTTTCAGCTGAGTGAACAAGTACAACCAAGACAACATGTCTACTCAGTGTGTCCTGTACGAATGCACATCACCACTGGCGCGTTTCAGGGCCACTCCCCTCCATCAGAATGAGTAAGATGAATGAAGGGTATGGCCTTGAAATGCGTCAAGGTGCATTCTTCCAGTGGCATGCTGAGCAGTCACACTTTCTTGTTTGTGATCATTTCCTGGACACAAAGCTGATTCTTGAACTACTCGCAAGAGGTTTATGCGCACGCAGCCTGTGCAGTCTTTGGAAGTGAAATATTTTTTTTTTTTTTCTGAATAGTTAGGGTTTTGGGTACTCCTGAATACATTTATGGGCTGCAAGATATGGTATAAGGATCCATTGTGGTAACTTGGACTATTTCAGTGGTTCTTGGATGGTTAGGGGGTCCAATGGTGAGCACATTCTGTCATTGTGTTTTATCATCTAACATAGGTTAAAGCTCCATGATCCTATTTTACAATGCTAGAATATTATATTCCATGGTAGGGCGGTAAAATCATTTTGTTAGAAAGGTAAATTCCTGATTTTTAAAAAATTATTTTTGGACAACAAAAAGCTTAAATATGGTCATATTGAGGTTTTGGGGGTGTGGCCTGAAGGGATCATCCATGTGGAGCTACTAAATGAGGAAAACCCCACCACTTCCGAAATAAAGATAAACATCACGGGTCTCCTTACTGGAAAACTCCTGCACAAAAATGTCACCCAAAAAATATGAGACCTTGAAAGAAATAATCAGCACTTACATGAAGAAATGTTCATATAATAGCTGAAGTTTTGAACATAAGCTGTTGATAGATAAGTACAGACTGATTTCAGTGCACAATTCATCTATCCTATTAGAGCAGATGCTGGCATTTTATGGCCTGAGGGCCATATCTAGCCCATTGTCTGTCTCTGTCCATCCCCTGGTCTGGACATGGACCAATCTCTGATCTGCACTTATTTATGGCTGGCTGACAGTGGATGCGTCAGCCTCCAAGGCCGGTGCATCCACTGCAAGCCATAGCCCAGCGCAGGTCGGCGATCAGTCATACTATGTGGAGACAACAGGGGACCACAAAGCTCTTTCCGGGCCTGTTCACAATGATACAATGGGATTCATGTATGGTACTGTGAAACGCACCTACCGGCAGGTGAGTTGTGTTGCATACACTATTTTTTCAACCACGCCGCCATGCACGGCATTGCAGTATTGTGTGTTGGGATTCGGTTGATCCCACTGCAGCCGGGAGGTGTGTTTGGAGTGCTATTGAATGACAATGTTCTTGCTGCACTGTGACACATGGTCTGTGCGTTGCACTGCACCACGCATTAATCAATTTAGCCCTTCGCAGCCATCCCAGTTTCTCATGCGGCCCTTGAGAAATGAATTGCCTCCCATGTATTAGGGGATACCTGTAACTGCATGACCCCCAGCATTCATGAAAATGTTAACATTTTCCAGAAATGACAGAAAGGTAAATAAAAAGACAAGTTAGTGGGATCTGTAACAATACTCTGTAACTTTTCTGAAAATATTGTTCCATATGAAACAGGTGACCTGCTTGTTATGATGAAGATTGAGGCAGTTTAATCTCTCGAACAAGTTCTCAGCTGGTTCAATGCGCAGTATAAACCCTGGAACAGGTTAATCCTCCAAGATTGCATCACAAATACATATTGCATAAAATGTCTTTAAGGATGCTAATGAGAAAAGGCAATTAATTTGTTCAACCCCAACTCACTGTACATCATATCAAGGGCATTGCTGTGATAAATTACAGAGTTAATAAATCTTTAGTCTAAAAGCAATGTTCCTTAATCAGGGATATAATTTAATGTCCCGTCGTCAAAACGCTTCTGCTAATGTGATTTGTGTAGAGGCATATATTGGCGTGCAATGACTTTCCTGGACACGAGAGCGGGGACCAAGAGCACTGCCGCTGAACTCTATTCTACCCCATGAACAGACATTAATACTGACCAATAATTTTGCAAGGGTTGTAGAATTGAAATGATTCTTCACACTCAGTTAGTTTGACATGCACATTGAGGGTGCGATGCATTCACATCAAAATTGGAAGGGAATCGCAAGTCATCGGAGAGTCCGTTGACTTGCATTTGTACCTTCCAATTTCCTTCTGATCTGATGCATTGTGCTAATTTTTCAAAGGATACAACGGAAGGGCACCAAAAAATGAATAGGTGTGAATGAGGCTAGTTCACACCTGATCCCTTGATTGGAAAAAAGTAATGCATTTTGTACATTTTTCTTCAGTGCAACGTAACGTAACCAATGCAACAGTGTGGTGTGAACTAGCCCCATTCACACCCATTCATTTTTGGTGCCTTTCCTTTAGCATCTGTTAAAAAATGTATCGCAATGCATCGGATCCAGGGTGAATGGGCCCTAACACGTCTTTAAGGGCCCAGTCACACCATATACAGTGCGTTCCGGCACAGTTCGAGCATGCACTATTTGTTTTGATCACACTGCACCGGAACGCAGGGCATTGTGTACCACACATTCTGGTGAGGGCGATTGCACTGTGGGCGGGGGCGTGTCTGCGGTGCCATTGACATGAATGGCACCACCACACCCCCCTCCTGCCCCAGAATTCAGGCTGGCTTGGTTTAAGCGATCCAGTGTGTTCTGGGCTCAAACCGTGCCGGAACGCACTGGCTATGGTGTGCCTGGGTCCTCAATGGAATTTTTAAATAAAAGCAGTGTAAGTACCTGAATTTTCCTGGTATCAGCCTATTGCAATTCCCTGTACAATACTGTTCAGACTGGGAGAAGGAGAACCAGTAACAGGAATCAGTCAGTCTCTAATTACATATAAAGGACATTTGGCTATGTTCACACCATTTCCGGACCAGACCTGGAGCAGATCTGCAAACGCAGTGCAGTGCAGTGCATTTTTGCCGCGTTCTGGTGCTTTTCTTTTTTTAGCTTAACATGGGCTTTTGGGTGCAGTCCAGTGCGTTTGCATGTGTTTTTGATGCATTTACATGTGTTCTGGTGCGCTCTGTACCAGAGAAAATGAGACAAGCAGTATTTTTTTTTTGTCTCAACCGGAACGGGCTGTGCTGGTGTGAACAGAGCCCAAAAATACCATAGGGATACATTGGGATGTTTTTTTGGTCTGGGAACAAACTGTTCTGGTCTGGACACGGTGTGAACAAGCCCTTACACCAGACTGGCACTCTGTACTATTTAGACCTAAAAGCAGCTCAATATTCACAACATGTACCCCTTGGATGAACCACCATAGCTTCCTGCAATGTCCCCAGCTTCTACCCAGCTCTTCTGGACATCCTTCAGTAGATGAAGTTTCACCCCTGGTGCTCCAATCGAGTAATTACCTTCCTTTTTAATTTCCTTTGGATATACCCACCAGCAGGGCAGCAGGAAGATTGAGGCCCAAGGATTGGGCCCCTCTGTAACAACACACCCTCCCCAGGCAGCATACCTGGGAGGAAGATACCTCACATGCAGACCCTCTCCAAGAAAAGCCTGGGAGGCAAGAGATCTCCCCAAGGTCATTCCCACATAGAAGAATACAAAAAAATACAAATACAAAAAAAATTGTATATATATATCCTCCCTGAGTATGCAACACTAGCAATAAACCTCCTACTGGTTGGCCAGGGAGACATACAGTAAATATTCAAAACTCAGGTTACTGGATCTTCTCTTGCTCTTGCCAGGGGAATTCCCCAACAGCAAACAGAATCAAGCAATAAAGGTGGCCATACACTTTAAAACCATCGCAAGACTTTAGTCTTGCGATGGTTGTAAAGTAATTAAAAAAACGTACGATCTGCCCATCTTGGACAGGCAGATCGTACTTGCGATCATCGCAAGCCCGCCCCCCTGAGGGGCGGGGTTCAGATGACAGCAATGCTGAACGGGCAGTGTGCGCGTGCGCACAACGGCCCATTCAGCATTTGTCTCCCGATCGTACGATTTTCGGCTGGTTTTCTAGCATGCTCCTTAGACAAAAGACGTGCGACCGTACAGTAGAAACGGTCGCACGTCTTCATTCACACTGCTCGATTCTCGTACGATCGCGTGTATGTGCACCTTTAAGGTGCCCATACACTGCACGATTATCGTACGCGATCGGTTTTTCGTACGATAATCGAGCAGTGTGAACGGAGACGTGCGACCGTTTCTACTGTACGGTCGCACGTCTTTTGTCTAAGGAGCATGCTAGAAAACCAGCCGAAAATCGTACGATCGGGAGACAAATGCTGAATGGGCCGTTGTGCGCACGCGCACACTGCCCGTTCAGCATTGCGGTCATCGGAAGCCCGCCCCTCAGGGGGGCGGGCTTGCGATGATCGAGAGTGCGATCTGCCTGTCCAAGATAGGCAGATCGTACGTTTTTTTAATCCCTGTACAACCATCGCAAGACTAAAGTCTTGCGATGGTTGTAGAGTGTATGGCCACCTTTACACTGATGTTAAGGAAAACCTAAAGAAAGCAGAACAATCAATCAATGCTCAGGCTATCTACAGCTGAACAACACTAAATTTAGGCCATGAACACAACTGCACAGGCATAGGGTCCCAACATAGAGAATATTCCCACATTGGCCTGGATTTTGCAAGATTTAACTTGTTGCAGAGCAAAAAAAAAAACAGTTTCCTTCTTGCAGTTTTTATTAGATTTTAGTGTAATAATAAGCAAAATATTTCTGTATTTATATACCAAATTAAAATTGAGTCCGGTATTTTTAGAGCGATTCCAATATACCTAATAAAACCTCTAATTCACCCGGATCTGCCCAGAAGAGCTGGAAATCACATCCAGGATGTTTTGCAAGTTATGAAGTTCCCATCTGATAATATGGAAAACGGAGCTCTCAGCTGTAACAGTGTATTGTGTTGGAGAAACCCCCCCGGGAGCTCTGTCTTCTACACCTGGAGATAAAGCAAAATACCGGTCTGAATGATATACTCAATTCTATTACAAGGTGTGACTTTTGTTATTCTGCAATATCAGGTTGGATGGTGTAATCGAAGCAGAGGTAGAATTTCCCAGCTTTTTATCTAATTTAATGGCCCTAATGAAAAATCCATGAGCAGTCATTATTATGATACAAGTTCTCATTCATATCAGCACACCTTGACTGCAGTTTGTATGTGGAAATCACAAATTCAAACTGCAATTAAAATATTTATACTTATCATCAATGAAACTGCTGACGTGTTCTTTCATGTGCTGCTTTGCACTATGTTATTAAAACACACAAGGGGGGGGGGGGATAATTAATAAAAATGGAAACAGACAGAATCTGAAGCAGTTGCTCATAGTAACCAATCAGCTTCTCTCTTCAGTGTGTTCAGTTATGCTTTGAAAATGAAAGATAGAAGCTGATTGGTCACCATGGGCAACTGCTCCAGATTCTGTCTACTACAGTTTTGATAAATTCCCCTCTCTGTCTGCTGCAGTATGATTGCGTGCAATAATGCTTTATACAGTTCAGCATGGACTTTTGGATGCTTTCAATGAAACAGCTATGATAAAATCCCTTGTGGTGTACTTTTGAACAAAGGTATTCTATAGAATAGCAAGAATTTAACACATCACTCATAGTGACGACTGCTGCAGGGAAAAGGAGAACTGAATTACGGTAAACCTTTATTAAAACTACATGCCTAAGTAGACTACTAATAATTAACCTAATTAAAAAATTAATTTTAAGTAACCTTGTCATCACAGAGTCAAAAGTCACGTAAGTCCAGCTTGTAAAAGATGAGGCTACATATTTACCTTTCCATGGTCCATGTGTTACAACTTCACTGTGTTGCTAATTCCGGTCCGCTGTAAGTGTTCAAAAATTCCAGGTATGGCTGCTGCACACTGAGGTTCCTCCTGACACCACTGCTTCTGAATAGACAGATACACAGTGAGTGTTGTCACCCTAGGACAGGATGTTGTTTTGAAGTCTCTTACTGGCAGGATTACTTTGCACAACTAAAGGAAAAGCAATCCTGCAAAAAAAAAAAAAAAAAAAAATTAAAATTTATTTTTTGTCTCCTGCCTCAAGGTAACTGGCAATGAGTTTAGGATGCTGAAGAAGTAAAAAGACTGTAAAGTGGAACTCCACTTTTTTATTTATTTTTAAGCTCCCCTCCCTCTCCTATAATAAAGGAAAAGCGTGCCCAACATGTACTTACCATCTCCACGTTGCAGTGATGCCCTCAGCCTCTTCTGTCCAGCACCGCTGGTCCTCTTCATGCAGAATGAACTTTAGATCATTCTACCCATTTCCTATGAGCCCAGCCTGTCAGTCACACACCCCGGGAGCTGCGTTATCACCCAAGCTGGACTCATTGTACTCCAGGATGACAGTACATGAGTGCCACTCAGTCCAGGAGGAATGCTGGCCTCCCACCGCTGCTGAGAGAGAAGAGGAAGCTGCAGTGGTATTACCAGATCAGAC
>NW_017306587.1:1123420-1239080 GCF_000935625.1 Nanorana parkeri
TGTATTTGTAGATGATTTAACAAAGCATATGTAGCGGTTTTAGGAGCAGGGCCGTCCCTTTAATGAAGCATTTGTTGCCTTAGGCAGCATCTCTTTGGTTCACGTGGGGAGGCAGCAGGCATAGCAGAATGGCCGCACTGCTGCACAATGTTTGCAGTGTACCTGCCAACCACTTCCAGGGTGTCCCAGGTTGCTAAGAGCAGGGCAGGGAGATGTGAAAGGGCCATATACATCTCCCCGATCAGCTCTTAGAAACCTGAGACACTTTGGCCGGCGTCCCACCCAGCTCCTGACAACCAGTGATGTCACTGATTGCCAAGAGCTGGGCGGGACGCTGAGCCAAGCGGGGGAGGGGCTCACTTAACCACCACCACCCCCTCTCTTCCCCTGAGGGTCTCAGGCAGCAAAATGTCAAGGGACAACACTGATTAGGAGTGTCTCTTATCACTGAGCTCAGGCAGGAGAAAGGAGGGCCCTACAGCCTGACACTTCTGCACTGACAGGAAGAGAATACAAGTAAATAATACAAAATAAAGTAATCATTGAGGGTACGGGGGGGGGGGCAGTTAAGCTGTAATAACGGTTCAAGAATTAAGATTTACATTATTACGTATACCCTGTGGTGGTTCCCTTTTAAGATTACCAACCACTGTATCCGTCATTCAAGCAATAAACATGATAAAGCCATCAAAGGATAATGATAAAACAGGTATCAATTCAAAACACTAAACACCAGGCCCAGCCTTTTCCACAATCAAAACATCTCCTTGTCTTTTATCCTCATTCTTACGCAAAATAATAAAGTTATACCTGGCTTTCCGGGCTTAATAAAACTTGAATTTATCGCACAGCAAACCAATTTTAAGATGTGACCTGTAACTCACATTCTTAATTACACGAACAATAACTGAATTAGTTTATTAGCGTGGTGAGAAGGAGCAGTGACCTCCCTGACAAATGGCAAGGTGGAAATAATTAATCTGGTCAATTAAAAAGAAACAGACAAATTAAGAAGCTGGAGCTGTCAGTGTGGTGCAGTAAGTTAGTGAGCAATGACCTGAGAAAAGTGTGTGTTTATTTAAGTCTGCTCCTATTAAAGTCTCCGCAGTTGGAGAGATGCCGACGGTACATTGAGGGATGAATAACGGCAGGTAATCTGGGCTGCCGGAGAGGAAGGCGAACAGTGTTTCTTCAAGGGGAACCAAAGGAAACTTCTTTTATTAAACTATTTCAACTGAAGCTCCAGTTTTCTTTCCAACGCAATAAAATCTCCTGCAGGTGATCTCTATAAATTGCTGGGATATTGACAATATGTATTAGAATTCTAGACTGTAATTATTACGATAAGTCACATTGATGCACAGAAAATGAGGGAGGGGCTTCTTTCAATCAAATGATTAGTTCCAGTGCTGGAATAAGAAACAATGCACCCACACCACATTCTTTTAAAGGAGTTGTAAAGACCCAGCACATACTATCTTGTTATAACATCAGCATTGTAATAGGAATACATTCTAGAGTTGTTTTTGATAATATAATCAAAGCTTACTTGAAAAAAAAATGTATGTAGGGAGCGCTGCCTTCTGTACTGGATTCCCAGTGTGCTTTGTATTTCTTTCCCTAATGCTTGATGCAATCTCCATGTCTCAAGATTACATATCCCATCATGCATTGCTTCCAGCAAGCAATGACAATGTTACATTGTTCAGAGGTTGAGTTGTAGTTAGGATGGTAGGCTGTCAGAGTGGTGACACAAGGAAGTGAATATTTACAGGGCTGAGTGAAATGGTGTCAGTACATTGAGGAAATACATCCTATGGGAATCTTCAATAAGTAAGTTTACTAAATTATATATTGATATGGTTATTAGGAGTGGGATAGAACTTATGGAAATTCAATATAGAAATACATATTTATTTTTAGTTTTTTATTGTAGATATTCTTTTTAATGAGCAAGTTTTACAACCAAAAGTGAGATTTCAGTCATTCATACTCTAAGCTACCTTGTGCCTGTAACTGGTCCTCAAGCTCTGAGCACATTCTTCAGGGAGAGGCAGTAAGTCTATTATAATAACACTGGATGGGATACTACTATGGCTATAAGTGAATGTTTCTCTTCTTGCCTACTAAAGAAGATTATTCTATAATGCAAGTACAGAAAATGTTGCTCTTGCCAGAAATACAGCTCGCGGTATACTGAGACGCCGCAGCTGAAATGGATCCCGACAATTATGTCTGGATCCGCCCAGCTGCGTGAGTGACAGCTGGCTCTGCCTATCTAGAGGCAGAGCCAGCTGTACCCACCCCCTCCCCCGTCCGTTCCACCAGTCAGCGCTGGAGGATCGGAGGGGTGAATTCAGTCCCTCCCCTGTCACGGCTCTCTGCCGTGACAGGATCGAGAAGTGAGCGAATGCTCACTTCCCGATCTACTGAGCCGACCTGTGACAGTTTCATTGTCACAGGTCGGCTAGAACTATGAGGATGAGTGAAAAGCACTCACCTCATAGTTCTCCTTTAAAGTGTATTTCCATTTTGGCAGCCTAATTGGGATAACACTAGGGTTGCCACCTGTCCAGGATTCACCCGGACAGTTCGGGTTTTGAATGTTGTGTCCGGGTTTCATGGCAGCAGAAACCCAGACACAAGATGTCAGGCAGACAGGGGCAACCAAAAATTAAAATAGGGGCTGCTGGCCCCACACTAAAAATAGTCTCAACTGTGATATTTACATATGGATAAGCTGGGAATCATTCTCACAAGAAAAAATGTCAGCGCGTCGCTAGAGTGTTCGGGTTTCACTTGAAGAAAAGGTGGCAACCCTAGATAACACCTATATTGTGTTTGTTACATATAAGGTAAAGATGGCTCCAGTGCGTGCGTGTGGGCCTATGCTTCGTGTTGCTGGGAAACATGCTCTAGCGCGCAGATGCATGCAACCGGAAGTGCGCGCAAAGACGCGCAACCGGAAGTGCACAGAAGGACCCACACGTCAGTCGCACAGGAAGTGATGCCGTCACTTTAATGGACTGGTCTATGTAAACGAACCTGCCCTAAGCAGGTTGCTGATGGTCTTCAGCTTGTGCTTCCTGTGACCTGTTACTCTGTCTGACTGCCTGCAGCTCGTTTTTGACCCGGATTGCTTTGACTTTTCTTGCTTGCTGCCTGGCTCCTGACCTCGGCCTGATTACTGGACTCTGCCTTGGCTCCTGACCTCGGCCTGATTACTGGACTCTGCCTTGCCTATCGACTTTGTACTACGCTGCCCGCCTGGTTTGACTTCTGGCTTCTTCTGACTATCCTGATCCTGAACTTCTACTGCACGGTGTCCGGACCATCCACTGGCACTCGTGCTCCTTGCTGTCCTCTGCACGCCCTGTTCCCACTTCCAGGGGTGCAGGACATGAGATGCAAGAGAAGCCTCCTCGTCCTAGTGGTCTCCCACCAGATACGCACCTGTCACCAGGTAGAAATAAAGGGAAAAAGTCTGCAAAAAAGTAACTAATGCAGCAAGCACATCTAAGGCCTGCTAAAGTGGAGTATATATATTTTTTTGTTTTACTGGTTTAGAAATAGTGTAACTTGTACCATAATGTGTTCTGATTTACCATACCTGCAAAAATTTAAATACTGTGACTTTTTTCACATATGTAGTTATACCACAGCAACAACTCTCCTTTTATTAAGCAACCCAGGCGATGAGCTGGGTGTCAGTTCTTGGCCATGTGGGCCATGGCCTCCCAGTAGTTTCAATGAAAAACACACTATTGTGTTGGACGGCACATTAGAGGAGCTTAGATAGCTTGTTGATGTTATTTACAACCAAAGTACAAGCAGGAACACTGTGCTTGTAAAACAAACCTTATTAAAAAAAAAAAAAGACAGGAAATAAGCCAAAGTAAATCTGGGTTTCAGGATTTGTAGGTGGACCAATGTTTGGAAAATGCCAGATGCTTATTTGTACTACCGGCTGCACCACTGGTTATATATAAACCCCAGTATTCTAGGTGCAAGAATTGGCAAGTCATAGAGACCTGCTATTCCCTCAAGTTGTTAAACGAAGTGGAGCATGTTACTACCTCGGCATGGGGTATGTGATTGACATTATTACCATATGTGTGGGATAATACAGAGTCTAAATAAACAGCTGCCGCCAGGAATTACATTCCCGGAATCAGCCTGTACACTTCTTTTAAAATATAAATAACACCAGGGGGACTTGTAGCTGTAGTCACCGCACTTGATTCTCTTTGTATTAAAGGAAAACTCCTACGTGAAGCAATCATCTGTATGAGGAGTGATGGAGCAGTTGCAGTAAATATAATGCAGCACTTGTTCTTTTCAGATATAATATGCAAATTAGAAACTTGTAAATAAGAGTCATCCTGTGGAATGGTCATGTTAGCGGTGCCCCTCTGTTGATTCCAGGTGTCCATGCACCCCCTGCTTTTCAGTTCTGCCTGTACAGTGATGCCTTCTGCCCTGCCGAAGGTCATGTTGGGACTGACGTGTGGAGGAGATACGGCCAGTGTTGTACCTGCCTTGCAGGAGAAATAAATATGCCTGATTTTGCACATAGCCAATTAATTTGTTGGTTTCATTCCAGAAAATAAGCAATGTTGGTGCACAGTTTGTATTACAGCATGATTGATTTATTACTAGGACTTGAGACTTTTTACTTATCAGTGTGAATGTTGACAGAGCTTAGTGCATACAATTCCCCTTTTCACCCTGAAACTGGTGTGACTGCCAGATCCCAAGTGTAAGGATTAGTCTTTGCCACTTCAGACATTACTTTTAGATGCTGCATACTATTATTGAAACATTTCAACAGGTCTGTTTATATAAATTTTATGCAAAACGTAGCGCCCCCTGCCTTAGAGGCAGGGTGCTCTGACATTTCGGCAGACAGAATCAAGCACCGCACCAGCAGATTTTGGTTCAAGAGAGTATTAATCAATGATGTTCAGGAGTGCAGGGTGATGACGGGGCGGCTCTCACCAGGTTCAGAACAACCTCAGCACTGCAAGACAAGACACAGAGAGCGCCTCCATCGCATAAAAACTTTTTAATAAACGAATTTAAAAAATGGTATAAAGGTACTCACAAAGGACGAATAAAAACAGCCATAAAATGGTCAGAACGAAAGGTGCATATCCACCGGCTGTTCGTCTTCCCTGGTAGTGAAGTGGTTTACGCGTTTCAGAGGTCACGCCTCCTTCCTCAGAACCAATTGGGAGTGGGAGTGGGAGTGCTCTGACATTTCACCTCAGGGCTAAGTCCTTCCTATTTGCGGGATGCAAATGTAAAGTTGGGCACCAGTCACTTCAAGGATTTTTAAAGTTTTTATTCCATCAGCAACTCAATAGGATAAAGGGCTACAGACATCTCGGACAGTACAGACCTCCAGACCCACTGACTACTCCCCAGCTTTACACCGCAGAGAACCTTTAAACTGATTGCAGTAACACTGTGTATTGAAGAACCTTAGCTGGCTAGAAGACATAGCACAGAATTCCCTAGACAAGACACCAGATTTCGTGCGAGGTCCAAGCCCATCCTGGCTTCTCTGGTACCTCCAGCAGATGAAGCTTCTCCCTGGTTCTCCATTCCGGGAACAGATTCAGACCTTGACTGGGCCCATATCTGACGACCTGCAGGCTACAGGCTTGATCAAACAAAACAGCACATCACTTCACGCACCCTCCCCCAGACAGGAGGCCCGGGGGGGTTGGGGGATTAAGAAACGTCTGGTTTCTTAATTTGTCATGGCTGAATAGTCACCCAACCATGGTTGCCTATGTAGAGAGTCCAAAATCATCAACTGTGAAATCACTTGTTTCTTTAGGAACTCTCCCTGTTGGTGGAGTTTGCAAGATTTGTTTTTTGGACCCCCCCAAAAAAAACCCACAAACACAGCGCTCTCCTCCCGAAGCGCTCGCTGTATCAGCAGAAAAATGGCACTTTCGACATTTAGCCAAAAGTGCAATTTCCAGCGGATATCTTTTGGCGGCCGATATATTGGTGCATCCCTAATATTTACAGCAATGCAGAACGGCAATAGTGCTACAGGGAGGGATAGTGCTAAGGCTACATAGAGGGTTAGTGTTAGGGTTACAGGAAGGATTAGTGTGAAGGTTACAGGGAGGGTTAGTATTAGTGTTACAGGGAGGGATAGTGTTAGGGTTACAGGGAGGGATAGTGTTAGGGTTACAGGGAGGGATAGTGTTAGGGTTACAGGGAGGGTTTGTGTTCGGGCTACAGGGAAGGTTAGTGCCAGAATTACAAGGAGGGTTAGTGCCAGAGTTATAGGGAGGGTTATTGTTAGGGTTACAGGTAGGATTAGTCTGAATGTTACAGAGAAGATTAATTTGAGTTTTAGTGTGAAGGTTAGGCTTACCCAGAGGGCTAGTGTGAGGTTAGTGTTTGGGTCTCAGGGACCATTAATAGTTGGGTGCTAGGGTTGTATGGAGGAAAACTGTGAAGTGTAGGCTTACAGGGAAGGCTAGTATGGGCATAATAAGCAGGGTTAAGGGGTGCAGGAATGGTTTGTGCTAGAGCTACAGTTTGAATTAGTGTTACGGTCACAGTGACGGTCACATGACGGGTGACCAGTCGTGCTGAATAAACAACTGCTGGTGTTCACTGGAAGCAACAGTGCTCATGTGCCAATCCTAGTGCACACAGATCTTAGCGCACACGCAGTGGCATTGCAAGGCGATGGTTTGTGTTGCACGCTGCCCTGAAAAAAAAGTACTGCATGGAGAACTTTTTTCAGCAACTCCACCGCAACTCTTCCCTGGGAACTGACCTACTTGTCTATGTTTTGGGACTGTGCTGGGTAAGGCCATCAGCACTGCCCCAACCCTACCAGTTGTGATGGAGCTACAAGGAGGGTTAATGTTAGAGTTTCAGTGCCAGTTAGTGTGAGGGGGACTTAGGGGTAGGTCATCATTCTCTGTCCCAACTACCAGTTACAATCACCTAGTGTTTAAAGTTTATGTATTGTCCTTTAAATATGTACCCATTGTAGCAATACATATCAAGCTATATAAGATAAATTATTCAAGATAATGTTCCTTAACGACCCGCCAGTCTGTGGTGCTGACACCGCCTTTTAACATATTATTGCATGAAACAGGGCACTTAGTGTACATGTCATGGAGCATCAGCTGAAAGTTAACAAGACAGCACTTTCAGGGTCCTCTGAAAACCAAATGCACTAAAACTGATGTGCCATTTTATTGACATTTAAATGAGTCCGTCACTAGTAAGAGGTAGGTTGTTAATTTCTAACCAATATAGCAGCACTAAAGTCGAATGACTTAGCATCTACCACATGCGGCTTCCCATGATTGTTCTGTATAATGACTTTGTCGAAGACAAAAGGTGGAACTCTGCAAAGATATAAAATTTGTAATATAGATTGTGAAGCCATTTCAGTTAGATGACTGGAATATATATCAGATTTAACAGTCGTTCTTAGGAATCGTTAATATTGGTGTTTATTGATTTTCACATGACCGTTTCTGGGAAATTGGTTATTTTGGAGATTTACACAGAAAGTCGGTTTGTGACGAGGAGACACTTTTTAATAAATTTGCTAAATTCTTTCTGTATTATGTCTTAAATGCCAGAGGGGAAAGTTCTGAGCACCTTCTATTGGAAAAGATTCATCAGATGCTTTTCCCAAAATCCGCAGCCCCGTGAGGTTTTAGTAAGTTGGGACGTGATCACAATGTAATATGCGCTGCCTTTTTGTATTCTGTAGTATAAAACTAGGTTGTATTGTCTGAGAATAGCATTTTTTACCTTACCTCTGAAGACTCTTGAAGCAACATAAACATGTTCAAAGCCGAACTCCAGCCGGAAATAACAAGATAAAAATGAACAGCCCATACAAAATGATATAAGAAAAAAAAAAAAAATTCTGCAATATTCAACTTAAAGGCATATTACTTTTTTTCTGCAGCTGAATGTCCCCAGCCTCATGGCCAGCATAATTTCTTCTGAGCCCAGGTCATCCTGAACCTGTGATTGGCCAAAGAAGGAGATAAACAGAATACCTCTGAATGAGAAGGACCTGGTTGTCTCCTAATCAGCAATTTCTAGAGTAAGTAAGATAAGACATAGAGAAGAGATCTAATTTTATGTCTATGACAAAATGTATATCCTGGAACACGAGAGGAGCAGGGAACATCTCAGGTATAAGGGGTATGATCACTAGGGCACTCCTTAAAGAAGAACTCCAGGTAAATGTTTTATTAACCCTTGCAGTGGGGTTACCCATGCACTGCAAGGGCTAAGTGCTCATTTTGGTCTAGGGCTGAAAATAACCAAGTTATACTCAATTGATCCTGAAGGAAATGTCACTTTGTGGCATTTCAATAAAGTTTAAAAAAGGTAAACAGTGTGGTGCTCTGAAATCAGAGGTGTGTTCAATTACTTAGCTGCTGCGGGTGCTGAGTTAGCAAACCGCCACTGAACTCTGTGCTGCAAGTCAGCGCCCTGCACTGCTAACTGAGCCGTCACAGCGGAAGTGAATGTGAATGCAGAGCGCTGAGTGTGACGGAGAAGTTGGGGACAGAGCACCAGCGGCCATTTTAACCGTGGGCACACCTGGCAACGCTACAAAAAAGTGCCAGTACCCTGATGGAGGAAATTAATTCAGTGTGGGAATCTACAATTTAATTTTTAGTGGAGGGGCACACCAAATATTCGTTGGAAAATGGTATTTAATTATTTTAAAAAACTATCCTCCACCATTTTGCTTAGCTCTGTGCAGCCAAAGCTTTCAGTGAAGCTGTTGCAGGGAATTGAAGTGCTGCAGAACAACTACTCAGCGCTTGTCTAAGGAACTGAACATACCTCAGCACATTGCACCACTTCCTATCAGTGCACACCAGTGGTTGTGAGGTAGTGTGCACTGTTGGTGTGAATGACTCTTAATGTTAAGAGGGCCTTTAAGGATGACATTCCCCTCTATACTGAAAACTACCACAGCTAATCTATAAGTGACTGCTACTGAATCTAGTGAATTCTTCGAAGCAATGCATGGAGAATGTATTCCAGACAATAGAAGTAGGTACTTCCTGGGGGGGCTCACAAGGACAGGAAGTGAGGTGAAGTTTCCTCAAAGGAGACAGCAGTAAATACCTCACAGAGGATCTAAGTTCTCCCCACGCTCTCTGACACTTAGGGCCTGATCTATAAAGGGTTCAGCCACCATATAGCTGGGTGAACACCATTTGCACAGCATTACTGCCACTAGACAGAATCCCAATGCTCCTCGGTGCCATCAAGCGGGAGTAATTCCATGCCAGTGCTATACACTGGGCAAACCGTTTATAAATCTGCGTATCTAAAGCCCAAACTGTTCTTGGTAGATTTGGATAGAGTTGCTGTTTGTGTTCCTGCTGGTGAGATTCACTCTCTCTATTTATCCTTGTGACCCCGGTCACACAGACAGAAAGTGATGGGAGAGCTAAAATGTTACAGTTGTCACCAGGACACAGGAGGTAAGGGGGATTTTTCCTATGGGGACACTTGTTCTTGTGACAGCAAAGAAGGTATTTGCCCACACTTTGTGGAGGATTCCTCTGACTTTCTGTTGTGTCCATAGGACAGGAAGTGAAAATATATCTCCCAAAAAGGAGAGCAAAAAAAACGAAAACAAAGAACAAACAGCGGAAATCCTAACCACCCTGGGATATCCCAAACTATAAGGTTTTAGGCTGAACATACACTTTAAAGTGAAAGGTGTTTAAGCTATTTCAAATGCTGATTAAATCACTTACAATGGATGTTGCTCCTTTATGGTGTAAGGTTTTAGATTCCTGCAGAGTCAGCTGGTCCCCTGAGCACTGGCCCTGATATCCTGTTTTGTGCTAGTAAGCTTTGTGTGTCTCCATAAAGACACAGACACAGCAAGGCAAGCCATCCTCTGCTTCCCCCTCATCCTTTCTTCTCACTTCTCCAAGCTAGTAGATGGACAGCTGATGGAGACTGTGCTGTCCCCTGTGATCTTGTACTGGACAGGAAGTTCAGGAAAGCCGAGCTGAGGGAGTTGGAGCCAGCTGTTCAGAAACATGATGACTGTAAGTGCTTGGGCAAACATGTAAAAAATACTTTGATGGGCAATGTGTATCTGTTTAATGAAATCTGTATTTGGCTGGGCTGACATGAATAACAGTAAATTGTTTTTTGTGGCAGTTGTAATTGCAGAGATCCAGCCGCCTTGTTCTAAGTGTGATAATTGTTAGGTACAGGAACACAGCGGAATACTGTACAGCACAGGAAACTCTGCTTGGACACTTAGTCAAAATTGCAGACTGTTTTTTCTTATTTTTCTTTGACTTGATGCAAGAATTAATCTCCAGATTGACTTTAATTAAAGAGCAACTTTTCCACTGGCCAGGATAATGGAAAGCTTCCTTCAGATGTATTCAAAACAGACAAAGACTGTCATTAATCATTGCAATGCAAATCATCAGAGGTGCATTGCTATACATCAATATGGAAATATTCTGAAGTGGTGAATGCACGGTACAGTTTTTGGATTTGCATACATTTATGCCGTGTTTAGCGTTAGAATATTTTAAAGGGGATCTCTAGGTAAAATAAAAAGGACTTCTGACAACACTTTTTTAGTAACAAAGCTCCTCCAGTTAACCTTGGAAATATTTATGATCTGTGATATAGTTTCTGCATTTCCTATATATAATATGTATATTAAATGCAGTTGTTTTTCCAGTGCCGTGTGTTATATGCTAACTTAAAGCCTAACCTCACCTTTTTTTTAATAGAATTAAAAATAAAGAAAAAACGTTCAATGCAATACTCGCCTCCATTCATTATTATGTGTTTGATGTTCTCTTCAGGATTCAGGACCAAGCAATGGCAGTGGGGAAAGGGAACCCATGATGTCACATTAGAAGACCTCAGAAAGAAAAGATGTGTATAAACATTACAAAAATGACACAGGTAGCAGGGGCCTGGTCTCAAAGTACTCCTGGATGCTCAGTTCAATGTGAAGAGGAAGCATCGACCTGAAGGCTGCAGGAAAAAAAGGTTTGCATAATTGGATTTGTATAAAAAAAAGGAGGGGACTGTTCTACAAAAAAAGGCGGAGCTAGGCTTTATTTATTTATTCAATTTACTAAAGTTTTATTGCAAGGATCTGCTGAATGTACTACACCCATCTTATATTATGGATTTGTGCTGTATTGCATACGTAAAAATCAGTTTGGAAAAATTTGTGATGGGCTTTTTGCTCAGTCTTCCAGTAATAGTCAGTTTCTAGGAGGTCTCTATTGCAGAGAACAGAGCTATTTCTTTATTACAGGTATTTATATAGCGCCAATAATTTTACACAGTGCTTTACATAGTTGCATATTCACATCAGTCCCTGCCCTCAAGGAGCTTATACTCTAAGGTCCCTCTCTCACATCTGGTCAACACTATTGACTGAACACCCCATGGAGAGGGATAATGTGTTTTTTTTTCCTGTTCAATCAGCTCACAGGGGCCCCATAGGAAAAATGTGATCGGGGGACCCCCTGACGACATCTCTCTAAGCTGTGACTAACGACACCAAGATCCCAAAGACTCCTCTTATGCATCTGACGTCAGCCTTCCTACACTATAGACTTTAAAGAGGATAAGGTTTGTCATCAACTGCAACCACTCGAACCCTTAATGATACAGTACAGTGTTATCTTCACATGTTCTATGTTCAATTTATTGCAAAAACCTAATAGGGTCCCCTTCCACCCCCAGGCCCCGTAGCAGCTGCCTGTGCTACTATGGCTACAGTAACGCCACTGTGTCCAATCATTCCTCCCCAAGGGCAGTTGGTCAAAGGGCATCTGCAAGAACCAGAGACATTAGATCATCACCTGATCCAGCTATTTGCTATCATCTCATACCTACGGCT
Organism: Nanorana parkeri; assembly: GCF_000935625.1. Classification (NCBI taxonomy): domain Eukaryota; kingdom Metazoa; phylum Chordata; class Amphibia; order Anura; family Dicroglossidae; genus Nanorana; species Nanorana parkeri. The sequence continues at coordinate 1,135,353 of NW_017306587.1, forward strand.
ATTTATCAAGTGAAATATAATCCGAGAATGGAAAACAATTGACTGACTATGAATCTTGCAGCATTTTCCTTTATTAATAAACACAGGTTAGGGTTAGTAATTGTACATAATCATTAGCTAGTTGACTGATAAAATGTTTCTAAGTAAAATATGACATTGTTTATCTACTGGAGACATTTTTCTGCTATTCAGACATATTTTTGCAATTATAGTTGGCTGCTTAATTTTGCAACATAGTATCAGCTTTGCTTCAGGGAGTTCTTGATAAATGGTTTCCCTACATATAAGGGTTTTTATTGCAAAAGTTGTACTTTCTTTCCAGTTTTGTTAGCTCCCCCTGTTTAATTTTTGTTTTATTTTGGCAATCATCTTGCCTCTGGCCTGCTGTTGAATCAACATTTTCTGCAGCACGGTACAAATAACAGACATAGAAAAAATGACAGACTGTAAATTAAGATTGATGTTGTGGGCAAGAGAGACGCAGAACAGTAGAGCTGGGAGTTTTGGATACCATATTGTCTGGCACTTGAGAAGATATTGCTAGTTTGGTAGGGGCTCTGCTGGAACGGCCGCACATTAAAAGTGTGAGAACGTTAAAGGAGGAAGCGTAGTTCTCAGTCTTCTCTGTTACTTTAGAGCTGATTTTTAGTATGGAAGTTTACTGAGAAAACTTTCTTTGTTCCAGAGAGGAGGAGAGGTATTTCATCACTTTATGCTCCCAGAGAAAGCTTTTTATGTCGTTCCTCTTCGCTCCCTCTACCCAGGATCAGGGGTCTGAACTCCCCTCACATTTTGAGTGCCAGAAGGGACACAAGGCCCCAGTACCTGGACAGTATATGAAAACTAGTATGTCTGAAATGTGCAGATAGAGGTCTGGAAAGTTAATCGACCTAAAACAATTTTGCTGTGAAATGACTGATTTAGGATTAGGCTCATAAAACTGCTTAGGTGACATTTTCTTTACAAAAATCTATTCTTTTTTGTCTTTTTTTGCTTGTATATAGTAGTTCAGTTAATTTTCTAATTTAGTGTTATTTCTATTTATAATGTTTTCCTTGTTTGTGTCTTTGATCATTATTTGTGTACTGTCACTTTTTATTTTACTTTTTCTCACTGTGTGTTTTTGTGTGCGTTCTATATAAAAATGAAACAATAAAGACTAATGAGGGGCAGTATTTTGGCACAAAAATAGGTCCATGATAGAAAAATGGATCTTTAGTAACCCTCAGGAGCCATTTTTGTACCCTTAAAAATCACCTATAACCACCTATGTTTACCTGCCCCTGCATTTATCAGAAATTGTGAAGTTTAAATAAAAATCTCCAGATTTTCCCTGAAATTTCTGAGAAATGGATACTCCTAATTCTGCTCATCCTTAACCGTCTTGCAGCTGACTGTTTTGTGCATGCCCTCCCCAATTTTTAGGTGTCTTTTCATTGAATAAACATGCAGACTTTGCCAAAACACTTTTGCATTTTTATGCCTCAGTCTTCCAGTGTGGTTAGGTGATCGGTTAGCCAACTTATGCCTAAGACTAGTCTTCGGGCTTGTGTAGATGAACATTGGTAAACCCTGCACTTGTATTCAAATGCTACCCTTTAGCATGAGGCACTGGAAAACTATGTACAGATACAACATTACTGAGGGCATCAAGCTCGGGAACACAGAATTGTTAATTGGCTATATTCAATAAATTCTAAAGTTCTCTGCTATAAAACAATATCCTGCTTTTCCATTAGATCAGAATCAATTTTAAATAAAACACTAGCAGGTTGAAATATCTGGCATCCGACGCATTTCATTATTCTGCTATTGTTCTTTGGATCTCTGCCTATTCCGGAACATTTTTGCAGATTCTCCAGTGACAGGCTCCTTATCAGATTACACAGTTGTCTGGTGCAGAAAAGAGCTACAAGCATTATATGAAATCATATACACGGCTGCATTTCTGCTTTCCTTTGCCGGGGAATGTTTTCACTGTGTCCTGAGCTAAAGGAACCAGAGATTCAGAAAATATTTTTTTAAGCTGTAGTTCAAGTGATTTTCCTCAAACTTCCATTACACACTCAGCTTAATGAGAAATAACCTTACAAGTATATAACACTAATTACTTAAACTGTCACAGTTTTGTTGGCTGCAGCAATTCAAACATCTGCATCAATTTAAGGAACTGTGCTGGGCTGTGATATGGAGGAAGCCATTGCTAACCTCCATCTGAAAATACCAATTTATTGTTCTGGCGAGTACAGTTTTCATATGTGAACCCTTCTATGGGAACCATCCCACATTCCCTGTGCTCCAGTCTTACTGCAAAGCTGTGCAAAGCTACAATCATTACTATACAGAAGCTTTTATTTTATGCACAGAGTTTATTTAGAATGTGGTTGATATACTTACGCTGGGAGCAGTGATGTGATTGTACTAATTATTTATTATTGGTATTTATATAGCGTTGACCATTTACGCAGCGCTTTACACAGTGCACATTCACATCAGTCCCTGCCCTCAAGGAGCTTTCAATCTAAGGTCCCTATCTCACATGGATACATACGAGGGCCAATTTAGACAGGAGCCAATTAACCTTACAGCATGTCTTTGGAGTGTAATTGCTCGAGCTTTCCTACACTGGTGGTGCGGAACACCTAGATTTATTAGGGTGCAACTGCCAACTTAAACTGAAGCCAAAACTTTTCTTTTCAGTTTTGGAAAAGTAAGGGAGGGTTATAACTAGGGATGCACCGATATATCGGCCGCCGAAACATATTGGCCGAATATGGCACTTTTGGCATAATGCCGAAAGTACCATTTTCTGACCGATATTGCGGTGCATCCGTGTATTCTCTTCTCCTTGCTGGGTGCTGCTCTGTGTCCCAGCAGGAAGGAGAGAAACTGCCACAGGCGGTCGAGCGCTGTGGGAGGAGAGCACTGTGAGCGGCCGGTGTCTCTCCTTCCCGCGCCGCTCAGTCTCCTGTCACAGATCAGAGGAGGGTAGTGTGGGCGGAGACAGACAGTGCTGTCACAGGAGGCTGGGCTCCGCTCGCTCAGCCTCCTGTGACAGCGTGTCAGGAAGGAGAGCGGTACAAACACTCAGTGATCGCTGAGTGTTTTTACATAATTGAGGACATAGTATGGTTACTATATCCTCAATTATGAATGAATGGGAAGTGATCTACATCACCTCCTGTTCATTCATAATTGTGGTTATTGTAAACATACTATGTTCTCATGTTATGAATGAACAGGAACACTCAGTATAGAGGATTCCTGTTCATTTATAACAGGGGCTGCAGAAAAAGAGATTGAGGACTCTGTGTCCTCAATCTCTTTTTCTATTTTAAAAGGGAAATATCAGGGGTCTGTTTGGACCCCCAATATTTCACCAAAGCCCCTAAAAGTAAAGTAAAAAATTGAAATATTTAATAAAAAATAAAATATAAAAAAATGTAAAAGTTTATAAAAATAAATAAAATAGAATATTTTCAAAAAATTGAAAAAACATTTTCGGTTTTGGTTTCGGCCTGACATTTTTTTAAATTTCGGTTTTCGTTTTGAAATTTTCATTGTGGTGCACCCCTAGTTATAACTGATGTTAGCTTTTTTGCCATCTGTGTCCCATTGAGTTTTTCCCTTCACTTCCTGTCAGATAGCCACAACAGGAAGTGAGAGATAATCCCTCCAAAGTCTTTCAATGATAACAGCCAGAGGAGAAAAAAGAAAGAAAGAAGGAAAAAAGAAAGAAAGAAGGAAAAAAGAAAGAAAGAAAGAAAGAAAGAGGATATATACCATGGCAAGAAATTCTCAAGCTTTAGAAGCTAACACACAGTGCTTATTATGCCGAGAGTGTGTCATTCTGATGGTTTGCTCTGCTTCTGCTTTATTTAATGATACATAACTGATTTCTTATCATTCCACCTGGATTTTGTAGTGAGGGGATTCTTGGACCCTCCAACATATAACAAACGAGTAATGTATCATTAATATTTACAGCATTAATGACTCTTGATAGCATTCACAGAAAAATGAGTGTGTTTATCAGAGCACACATTTGACAGTGATTTACAGTGAAATTATGTCAGATTATGTTTCATTAAGCCCTTTCCCCTGACCTTCATTTTATGATGAGTGTACAGTAAATTTAAAACAATGAAAATAGGAGGTGCGCTGCCATTTAAAATGCAAGAACATTTTTTGTAGTTTGTAAAGGTATATAAATAGTACAACCCTAATTCCAAAAAAGTGGGACGCTGTGTAAAATCTACATAAAAACAGAATGCAATGATGAAATCTCATTAACCCATATATTATTCACCATAGAAAGTAAAAACATATAAAATGTTTAAACTGAGAAAATTTACCATTTTAAGAAAAAAAATAAGGTAATTTAGAAATTGAAGGCAGCAACACGTCTCATAAAAGTTTGGACAGGGCCATGTTTACCACAGTGTAGACCTTACCTCTGCTTGTAACAACACTCTGTAAACATCTGGGAACTAAAGCGACCAGTTGCTGGAGTTTTTGGAGAGGACTGTTGTCCCATTCCTGCCTGATATAGGATTCTAACCGCTCAACAGTCTTTTTCGTATTTGTCCTTTCAAGATGCGCCAAATATTTTCAATTGGTGGAAGGTCTGGACTGCAGACAGACCAGGTAATCACCCGGACTCTTCTACAATGAAGTCATGCTGTTGTCATAGATGCAGTATGTGGTTTAGCATTGTCCTGCTGAAATATGAAAGGTCTTCCCTGAAAAAGACGTTGTCTGGATGGGAGCATATGCTGCTCTAAAACCTGGATATATCTTTCAGCATTGATGGAGCCTGTCCATTCCAAACGCACTAATGCACCTCCATACCATCAGAGATGCAGGAACTGAGCGCTTATAACAAGGTGGAAGGTCCCTCTCCTCTTTAGTCTGGGGGATGTGGTGCCCATGGTTCCCAAAAAGAATGTCAAATTTTGATTTGTCTGACCAAAGAATACTTTTCCACTTTGCAACAAACCCTTTTAAATTAGTTTTGTCCCAGAGAAGACAGCTGTGTTTCTGGATCACGTCTTTGCATTATAGAGCTTTAAGTTGCATTTGTGGATGGCAGGGGCGAACTGTGTTCACAGACAGTGATTTGTGGAAGTATTCCTGAGCCCATGCAGTGATGTCCATCATAGAATCTTGACTGTTTGTAATGCAGTGTCGTCTGAGGGCCTGCAGATCACGGACATGCATTCTGACCTTGTTCCTTGCACACATATATTTCTCCAGATTCTCTGAATGTTTTGATGATATTATGTACTGTAGATGATGATATATTTAAAGTCTTTGCAATTTTACGTTGAGGAACATTATTCTGAAATTGTTCAACATTTTTTACACACAGCTTTTCACAGATTGGTGAATCTCTGCCAATCTTTACTTCTGAGACACTCTGACTCTCTATGATGCTCTATTTATACCCAATCATGTTACCGACCTGTTGCCAATTAACCTAACTAGTTGCAAAATGTTCTTCCAGCTCTTCCTTGTTAGTACCACTTAGTTTGTCCGCTTTTTGCTGTCCTGTCCTAACTTTTTTGAGGCATGTTGCTGCCATCAATTTCAAAGATACCTTATTTTTTTCTTAAAATGGTCCATTTTCTCATTTTAAACATTCGATGTTTTCAATTTTCTATTGTGAATAAAATATGAGTTTATGAGATATGCAACTCATTGAATTCTGTTTTTATTAAGATTTTACACAGCGTTCAAACTTTTTTTGGAATTGGGGTTGTATAACATTATACAGCACATATAAATGACATCTCTGTAATAATACATTTAGGCCTGGATGTCATTGTGACTTCTGGTAACCACACAGTGAAATATTAGATTTGGTTTAGGTGTACACAAAGCAATCAGTAACCTACTAGTGCTTTCCAGTAAACATGGCAACTGTGGTAAAAGCAGGAGGTGTGCTTAATTTTTCTTACCTTGAATTTGCTGTAATCCTTTGCAGCAAAAGCACACAGAGCTCCCCACATGGTCATGGTGAGTGTACAGTTTGAAGTCTGTGCTGTGTAACTTCATTTCTCACTGCTTCCTGAATCAACAATCACATTCAAACTTCTGAAGGTGCCCATACACTGCACGATTCTCGTACGAGAATCGCGGGAAATCCCGCGATCGTACGAGAATCGTGCAGTGTGAATGAAGGTGTGCGACCGTTTCTACTGTACGGTCGCACGTCTTTTGTCTACGAAGCATGCTAGAAAACCAGCCGAAAATCTTACGATTTTGGTTTGAATGACGCTCGGGAGACAAATGCCGAACGGGCCAGTGTGTGCACGCGCACACTGCCTGTTCAGCATTGCGGTCATCGGAAGCCCGCCCCTCAGGGAGGCGGGCTTGCGATGATCGCAAGTACGATCTGCCTGTCCAAGATGGGCAGATCGTACGTTTTTTAAATTACTTTACAACCATCGCAAGACTAAGGTCTTGCGATGGTTGTAAAGTGTATGGCCACCTTGAGACAAGTTTAAATCTGATTGGTGGCTGTGGTAAACTTATTAGTACATGTTTTCATGTCAGCTGTATCAGCTCTAGGGTCTGTACACATGTGCATTTGAATTTATAGTTTCTTTTCACTCAGTGTGGCCCATAAAACGTAAGCTATCCATACACCTATAGATTATCTACAGATTTTCTATGGTCAGATGGAAAAAGGGCAACAGATTCCTCCATCTACACTAAACCGTGTGATGGAGGAATCTCCCATTAGGCCAAGCTTCAGTATACTGCTAGTCGGTCCCGCTGGCTCTCAAATACCTGAGCAATGCGTGCATCCAATCAGATTGTTCAGGTATTTTGAGAGCCAGTGGGGCCGACTAGCAAGATACTGAAGCTTGGCCCAGTGGGAGATTCCTCCATCCACACAGTTTAGCATAGATGGAGGAATCTGTTGTCCACAGAGAGAACATTCCACCTGCTGGTTTTAGTGACGCACTTCACACTTGGGATTCTGGGTAATTATGGCCAGTCTATGCACAACTGTAAATAACCGAAGACAATTGGGTCTGTTAACCTTCATAACAACAAACACGTTTAAACTGAGCCCAACAGTTACTTTACAACCATTTACAATTAAAATTCAGCAAGTATCCCTTACAGTTCAGAACTGGTTAGAAACAAGGTGCAGATTTGCCATATCTAAGGGGTCATTAATGCTTAAAACTGGCGCAACGAAACGTGCAGCTGCTGCAAATCAAGTAAAAAACCTTCAGCTTTATCTATGTCATGAGTTTTCATAAATCTACAATTAAACCTGAATGGTGAAACGCGTTAGTGGCAGGTGGTCTATGCCAGTTATTTTGACTGTATGTCTGTTATCATGGAATAAAAGTTTTACATTTGGTGAAGTGTGATTATTATAAGGGATAGCTCATTTTAATAACAGTTTCATATTTGAGTACAGAGGCTCATGTCAGGAAACAAGGGTCATCATGCTTTCTATTAAGTATTTGTTAGCAGATGAGAGCAGGAGACTGGTTCTGACTTGTATAGTGTTGTAAGGAACATTGCATCAGCTTGTATTGCTTATTTGGATCCCGTGGGATTAGCAGAAGGTTATGAATGACTATGCAGCTCATTACCTATAACATTGCAGTGACAACATTCATCTCTGTCCATGGTTTCTGATCCCCTCACAACCAAATCACTGAAGTGATACAGAAAGCATTTGCCATTTTTCCCAGATATTCCTTTGTGACATGGAGTCTCTGACAGGTGCTCACATTTATAGCATCGCTGTAACACAGCAGCAGCCTGACACACCACTGACTCTTAGAACAAGGTGTGGAGGCCATACTAAGGCCTGAGGATGTATTCATAGTTAATCTTTTTCATTATCACATACAAGGACATTAATGTTTTGTACAGTCAGCTCTTATGGTCTACTTAGACACGTCAACATCACTCCAAAATAATGGATGAGAGTTAGAGGGGGCTTTTGGTGGGACATGCTAGAGTTTGTGGAGGTGCTTGACAAAGGTTTTAAATAGTCTTCTAACTATGTGTGATATGGCCCCATAGCAATGGCATTAAAGTGACCCTGTCAAGGTAAACAATATTCTAGACAAATGATGCCTGCAAATAGAATTTCTTTTATATTCAACCGTTTAGTGGCCTATGTCTCCTATCTCCCCTCTGGGTCTTCAGCCTCCATGAAACTCTTTGGCAATCAACTCTTCTGGGAGCGCTGATGCCTGTGCTCTCTGCCATGCACCATGATTCCATCCTCTCACCCAAATGTAACTCTCATGTTCTGTATTGCTGTAGGAGTTAGAGGACAGAAGCACCACACCTGATGGGAGGCATAGGCATCTGACACTCTGTGAAGTTTAGAATCTTACGGAGGCTACAGTGATGGAATGGAGGGAAGATAGGAGACTTGGCACTGGAGAGGTGGGTAATAAAGCTGTTCTATTGCAGTGACCTTTTTCTAGATTATTTGTTAACTTGACATTGTCACATTAATACTATTGCTGGCAAAGTCGCTTTAAGGGGTTTCTGCCTCTCGAATCTCTATTTCAAAAGCTATTCCCTGATACTGAATAATAGTAATCTCTTTTGTAGCAATCATATAGAGGTTCCCAAACTATAGATGCTTTACTGGTATTCAAATTTATTTGCCAAAAGCTGTTGCTACCTGCATGAATGTCAGAGTCTGCATTAAGGAGAGCAGAGAGAAGCACACTAGGGACATCACCAAAACTTACTCCATATTACCTTCAACTAGCACTCAGAGGCACCTTAAATCTCACGTTGCAGATATACAGCTATGAGGCTTTCCTTTTAGACTGTAAGCTCTCACAAGCTGGGCCCCCCTTAACCCACCTGTATTAAATTGTATTGTAACTGTACTGTCACACTGCTATTTTTCAAGAGAAATTTCAGACAAGAATTACATTGATGGGAATTCATCAAAACTGGAGCAGACAAAATCTGGAACAGTTGCCCATGGCAACCAATCAGCTTCTCTCTTTCATTTTCTTCAGTTAAGATTTGGCAATGAAAGACTGAAGCCAATTGGTTGCCCTACACAGCTGCTCCAGATTTTGTCTGCTCCGGTTTTGATAAACCCCCCTCATTGTTCTTACGCACAATTAACATTTCTAGATGTTCCCTATACCATAGCAAATCTTCACTTTTGTAATTTCAAGTCCACCTTAAATGCAGCCAATCACATTCAAGCTTTTATTCTCTGTCCTTTGCAAGTTTGATTGTAAGCGAGTGGGGTGGACAGACCGTTCTCTATAATTAATAAGTCATATTGCATTTAAGCAACTTCTAAGCACTTGGATGCAATGCTTCAATAAATATTAACAACTGAAGCAAAATTCATATTTCCCTTGGTTAATAGGTTGACTAAATGGATTGCCAATAATAAGACTAAATAAATTGCTGCGATAACAGGAATGTAATTAATTAGGAGATTTTTAATACATTAGTTGATTGTTTTCTTAATTAGTAATTACAATGTTCCTCAAAGCTATAATTTGATGCCTCTTATTACTGAATATATCCTTAGCAGATTGCTGCCTTGATTAGTAATGGAGCCATATCCAAGCCCTGAACTACATTTAATTGGTGCCTTGTAAAGAATTGTTGTGTTAAGGTGCCCATACATCTGCTGATTATCGTACGATAATCGCGGGTGTTCCCGCGATTGTACGATAATCGGCAGGTGTGCAACCGTTTCTACTGTACGGTCACATGTCTTTTGTCTTTTCAGAGCACGCTTGAAAACCTGCCGAAAATCATAAGATTTTCGGCGGGTTAGTGGCGTGCTCGGAAGACAAATGCCGAACAGGCCGGTGTGCGCAAGCGCACACTGCCCGCTCAGCATTGGAATCGCAAGTACGATCTGTCTGTCCAAGATGGGCAGATCGTACGAGATTTTAATGACCTTACAACCATCGCACAACGAAAGGTGTATGGCCAGCTTTACATAGTGACTGACTTTGTGTAACTTTGCATTAGGCACTAAACTAAAAAACTTTGAAATCACATGTCTTGTGATTTCAAAGTTTTCAAACTACGTTTGTAAAGTAGGCTACTCACCTAGTGAATTTGGACCGGTCCTTGAGGAACTGGCTGAAATTCGCTGGGTAGGTGCCGCTGTCGGCACCCTTCCGCCCGGCATCCCTCGTTCAGCTGCTCGAAGGACCAGGTTGGACAATTCTCAGCCAAACCGAGCAAACAGCCAATCAGCTACAGGCTCCGTTGGGGTATTCTGACAGTGGCCGGCGGTAGCTGTCAGAATACAATAGAAACAGCAGAGGATTCCTTGGTCAATGCTCATAGGCGCTGCTCGAGGAATCAGTTCTATTTTTTTCGTTCAGCCCGTAGGTTGAACGAAATAATAGAACTGTGTATACCCAGCTTAAGTATTATCTATTAACTAACAAAAAGGACGCATGCTGATATCCAGAATTCCATTGCAGTACATATAACAAAGCAGACTAATGGGTTCAGAATTTGCTAAATGTCATTTATTTATTTGTGAGGGTTTTACAAAAACGCAGCCCATCATATCACAGGAAACTAGTCATATCACATTCATTCATTTCAGAATTCACTGGAGCCTTAAATGGTGAATTTCACTCTATACATTTCCAGTCTATTCAAAACAGATAGGACATTTTTAGGTGGATGTTGATGGACTTAAGGTGCCCATACACCTTACGAATATCACACCATTTTCGTTTGCGGTCACGTTTTCGTACAACAATCGCACAGTTGATGGGAAGTGCACAACCGCATTTACTGTACAACCGTTTGACTTTTGTCTTTCCAGCAGGCTAGATTACTTCTGTTGAATCGTACGAAATTCGATGGATTAGTGACGTTTTCGTACAGGAAAAAATCGCACCAAGAACACTGCTCATGCGCAAACGAAAATCCGTTCTGTCAATCAACGACATTCAGCCAGGTGATTTTGCTGACGAACGCTATTTGAAATCCTCAATGGTCTGTGTATGATGGGGCAGTTGTACGAAAAATTTTGTGCGATGGTTGTAAGGTGTATGGGCACCTTAAGTCACATTTCACCCTCATATCCAAATGTAACTCTGGAGGCGTGATAGCCCTGCATATGAGTTCCTGTGTCCCTTCACCCAGCACAGCCATTACTTAGAGGTCATGCTCTGCTTGGTGGAATTTTTTTATAAGCTACACAGACTGTAGAAGTGCAGGAGTAGTGAGACTCTATGGCAAGGAGAAACTATATGGAGTCAGTCAGGGACATAAGAAGACATTGGGTCAAGCCACCATCGTCTATAACCTAAATATCAGTTTTTGGGCAGTCTGAACTTGAACATGTATGTAAAGACCAACAATGAAATCTCATGTTTGCTCCCTTTTGGTAACGAGTTTTATTATTACACAGCTTCCATCATGGACCGAGTCTCTTTCCTTCCATTCTTACTATGCCAATGCTCCAATTCACGATCAGATTTCTCTCCGGTATTAACAGGTCTGAAAGATTCTGAGACATATAAGTGGCCCCCTGTTGTATATCTCTAAAGTAGGAAAACTGATTGTTCAATATACTGTACATATGCTCGAATCTCTCTAACTTTAGTGGATGCCTTGAAATATGTATTGAAATTGAAAGTGTTTTATTATATCTGTTCAATAAATGCAATCTACCTATTCTGCACTGAAAACTCAAGGATTGTAACCAGCCATGCCCAGCTCTTCTCTGTCGGCCATATCTCCCACTATATTACAAAGACGATGAGAGGGGGAGGTGTTCTGTAGGTCAAATCAGGAGAAAGTCACCTAAGGTGACAGCGTTGCACCTCCACAGATATAGTACAGTGAGTGTTGTCACCTTAGTACAGAAAGAGTGGCAGGATCACAACTCAGGTAAACGAATGGAAATCTAAGGACTGGTAAGCATAGCCAGCCCACCCCCAAAAAAGTATATATATACAGTGGCGTAACAACCGGGGGGGGCGGGGGGTCACTTGCCCCGGGCGCAGGACTGAGGGGGGGCGCCGTCACGACCCCCGCTAAACGAAGCCCCTGGCTCCCTCTCTCTGCCACATTCACCCGCATGATCCCCGCATGATCGGGTGGCCGCTCGCTTCTCAGTGGCTCCCTCTCTCTGACACGATCACCCGGCTGTCATCGGGCGGCCGCTCGCTCCTCCGAGGCCACTGCGAGCGGCCCTCTACAGTGCCTGATTGGGGAGCCGCGTCTGCCTGATCCAGCCAGCCCGGATACGCCACTGTATATATATATTTTTTGTTTTTGATTTTTGTGTTTAGATTCACTTTAAATGAGAGAATATGAATTGTGTTCAGTTTATGTGAAGAGTGTTTTCTATATTGGCTCAGGACTTTGAAACCATTGCCATTACAAAGCAGCCTTGCTGCTGTACAGACTTATGACACACAATTTGTATTTTTGGAACACATCAGAAAGACTAAACAACACAGTACACAATGAGGACCAATTTGCTCTTCACCGTCTCCTGTTTAGGCTTTAGTGTGCTGAAGTCCATAGTTATATCCCATCTGTCACCATAGCTGTGGCCTGTGGCAACATCCCCTGTAACAACATTCATTTTATCTTCATATTCATACTGACCACATTCCCGTCTCATCCGTTAGTAAATCCTCCATCCAAATGCAATACTGAATTTTTTTATCCATACATTTAGCATAATGGTAGCCTCAGGTCAGCTGCATAATAGCTTATTTTTTTCCTACAGTGTCCCATGAAAACATTTCTGCTGTTTCCTCTGCCAGTGCAAATTTGTGATACTGCAGAAATTTGGGCATATGGAGTGAGCTGGTACAACCATTTTAGCTGAATATTTTTTTTTCTACAATTTCCCTGTGCCGTACTGGCTTTAAAGCAAAACATTTTGCAGAGACAGATGGAATGCAGTTAGCTCCCAAACCAAATGAATGAACAAATGTACAAACTCCAGGTTGATTTTGGCTCAGCAGGATGGGTCAGTCTTGTTGCCCAGCTTGTGCTTAACTGTTAAAGTTCTGCATTCCAAAATAGGATGCTTTCATCTGCTAGGCAAATAATTTTGACTGGAATCATTTCATGCAGTGCAGGAGATGCTTAATTTGGGAAAAAAGGGGAAATGTTTTGGACTTAAAGGATCAGTCTTAGCTGATATCTACATGGTATATTATTATTATACATGATTTATATAGCACCAACAGTTTGCTCAGCGCTTTACAATATAAGGAAGACATTACAATTACAATACAATTCAAGACAAGATGGTAAGGAGGGCCCTGCCCGTGAGAGCTTTCAATCTAAAAGGGAGGGGCAAGTGATACAGAGGTAGCTGTGTGGGGATGAATTGTTTGAGAACGTGATGGTTGAGTGGTTAGGTTGAGGTCGGATAAGCTTCCCTGAAAAGATGAGTCTTAAGCGATCGCCTAAAGGTAGTCAGAGTAGGAGATAGATGGACAGGTTGGGGTGAAGAGTTCCAGAGAATGGGGGGGACTCTAGAGAAGTCCTGGAGGCGAGCATGGGAGAAGTTGACAAGGGACCTAGAGAGCAGGAGGTCTTGGGAGGAGTGTAGGGGACGGTTAGATGGTAAATCAGCTGTTTATCTCCCTGAACATGCAATAGTAACCTCACTGTTACTTCTGCCTTCTCCTGCAGCACAGCAGTCCTTTGTTTGCATTTCTCCCAGGGTACAATCTGCACGGAGGTTCCATGTTCTCCCTTTGCTTGCATGGGTTACCTTTGGGTACTCTGGTTTCCTCCCACATTCCAAAGCAATGCTGGTAGGTTAATGGGATCTTGTGTAGATTGTATGTTTGTGTGGGTATAAAAATCTCAACTGCAGCTTCCTACAGCAGATCCTGGTAACACTTTGCTGACTGGCTCATATCGTTCTAGTATGCATTTCTGTATGGAGCCACAGAACAGTAAAGTAAAAAGTTTCATTGGTTGAGGTGACCAAAATCAAAATGTGGTCATAGAAGTAGGAGAGGGAATAAGGGGGAAGGATATCATTTTATATTGTCCATGACAAGTGGAGCTTCACACTTAGGTGCAGAGAACTTGACTTTATTATAGATATACTAGCCCTTAAAGCAGAACTCCTGGGAAAAAATAGTTTCGGACATTTGTTCTGTAGAAATAAATGACCTCTAATGATGGCTGGCTGCAGCGTAAGGTATAACTTATACTTTAATTCATACCAGCAACTACTGTAATCGCCAATTTCTGTAAATCAAAGTTCTGTCTTACATACAGTCCAGAAGAGTGCCGTTCCCTCTCCTCCTTCCTCCAATCATAAAATGTCTTGTATTCTATTCACTTAAAGGAGAACTATAAGGTGAGTGCTTCTCACTCACCTCATAGTTCTAGCCGACCTGTGACAATGAGATTGTTCGCTCACCTCTCGATCCTGTCACGGCTCTCTGCCCTGACAGGGGAGGGGCTGGATTCCCCCCTCCCCGCTCCGATCCGCCAGCGCTGACTGGCAGAACGGTAGGGGGAGGGGGCGGGTACAGCTGGCTCTGCCTCTAGATAGGCAGAGCCAGCTGTCACTCATGCAGCTGGGCGGATCTTGACATCGATGTCGGGATCCGCTCCGGCTGCGGCGTCTCAGTATACCGCGAGCTGTAGTTCACAGTATACTGAGCTTAGGGTAACGGGAGGACGCTAGTTTGTGTTCTCCCGTTACCCTAAGGAGAACTATGGGGAAAAGCCCTGACCCCATAGTTCTCCTTTAAGACAAGACGTTTTGTAATTTGACAAAGGGAGAGGATAAGCAGAAGAATGTCAGGACTTCCCCTTGCACAATCACAGAGAGAGGAGGAGATAAAACAATGCTTTTCTTGACTGTATGTGTGAGATGGAACCGCTGAGCTGGAAGTTGGCGGGATAAAGGAAACTATGAGTTATAGCTAACGCTGCAGCCAGCCACACATGTGACACCCATTATTAGAGGTCATTTATTTCTACACAGCAAATGTTCAAAAACTGTGTTTTTTTCCCCTGCAGTTGCTCTTTGAGCTTTGCAGTAGAGAGCTCCACTCATTCATCTGCCAGTTCAAAGTGTCTGTCTCTTTAAACATTCCTCCCATCATAACCCACTGATTCTCATTGGCCTCATGCTTCCCCGCTGCTCTGTAGCCCTTATTTAAGCTCCATGCCAGAGCTTACACGGGGTTGGTTACGCCCTCTCATGTGACAATGTTGGGGCTTGATGATGTGTGGCCACAGACCCAAGCACTGCATCATGGGAGAAAGTCACATGCGCCTCTAAACCTGAGAGCACAAGGTATTTTGCTGTTGCCTGAATGGAGCAAAAGGAAGATAAGTAGATTGGGGGATGGCTTTAAAGAGGCTTTGTGATGTTGCCTTGAATAAGCAAAAAAAACCAGAGAGGGGAATTTATCAAAACTGGAGCGGACAGAACCTGGAGCAGTTGTCCATGGCAACCAGTCAGATTCTCTCTTTCATTTTCAAAAACAAATTGAATTATTGGTAAACTACAGTATATTAGATTTTTGATGTTGGGTTTAGATACACTTTAAGTACTGTGATGAGGTGGGCTGGAGCAGACTGGATCTTGTATTTTGTTTACTGTACAATCCTTTAATTTGTATTTTTTGGGCTGACATAAAGAAAAGTATAAAATAATAAAACGGAGACAGTTTGTACCCATCCAAACAGGACTTTTCACAAATCTGGCCTTGCATATTTAAGCCAAATTCAATGAAAGTGTATAAAAACACAGACAAAACAAAATACAGTCATTTTTTATTTCTATGAGAAAAGTAACAAATAAAAACAGAGCCATAAATGCCATTACCCAAAAACATGCTATTTAAAAACAAGACTGAGTTTAACAAATTACAACTTAACAGGCATTGTGTTGTATAACCTACAAAAAAGAAAAAAAGGATACAAGTATTGTGGCACAACACTAGCCATAGATTTGAGTATACCTTTATGGGAAGTGAGGCACGGGAAAAGAAAGTGCATCTTATTTAGATGTGAGATATGCCTTGTGTAGATGTATATATGAAGTAGGAATACACACACCTGATTAATCATAATCAAAGTGTACAACAATATAACTACGGAACTAGAAGTTGCAATGTCCGACATGCAAAATAGAACGCACATTCAAAAGAGAAGGGTCATAAACCAAAAAAAACTCCAGAACAGAAACATTTCAAGCTGCATTCACATGTTCAGAGTACTGTTAATTCAGAACGCTGGCGTTGGCTTTAATTCTGGAGTTGACTTAGAAGCACAGAGGCCTTTATTTAATAATAGTGCAAAGAGCAAAGATGGCCGCTGCTCATGGCAACCAAACACATTTTCTTCTACAGTTTACTGTAGTTAGACCAATGAAACATTGTATCTGGCATTTCCTTATGGAACGCCCTTTTTCAGTTTGCCTAAAGACCAAAGTGTTTTGGATATTGAGGAATTATTCTAATGCCCATTTCTTTATTTCTTGGGTGAACAGCAACTGACAAATCAAAAATGTATCACCAATGAAACCAAAAGATTTGCAGTTTAGTGGATACCTAAAGTATGTGTACATTAACAGAAGCCATTTTGTATAGTCAGGCAACATTTAAGGGAATGCAGCCTATTCAACGGTTATCTACGAGTAACCACACCGAGGCCCTTTGGTTCCTTTTAAATGGACAGGCCTCATCTGCGATATATGGCTTTCACAGCATACAAAATGGCTGCATGGACTGCATGAAGATGAAAGGATTATGTTAAAGGGATCTAAGTGAAGGACCTAGGTGAAGGAAAAACAAAGTCTGAACAATAAATGCAAAGTGACTCATACTACAACACTTGTGATCTATATAAACTACTAGTAGGCACTGCTGGCTGCAGTCTTTTGTAACTACTAAAAGTGACTTTGTTAAGAATACTTAATTACAAGTCTGTACAAAAATAATTAGTTCAGGCCATCAGCAGGGACAGATTTCTAATGATACAAAATGTCAGATGTAAGTTCCTTCTTTTACAGTCGCATATGTACCTGAGCTGAGAGTAAAACTTAGCAAACCCTTCTAACGTTACAAGTTGTTGTGGATTCTTCACTTCTTAGCCAATGTCATGTGAGTGCAGTATTAATTTACTGGGGACACAATGCATTATCATATATTGGTAAAGATATTCTTTTTACTTCCTCCATAGTATTTCATTGGCTCTGACAGTTCTCACAAGGTCCTTTAACTTTTCACATATAGGTCAGTGAATATTATTGACTCTTCCTAAATGAAACTGTAATTTATGCTTAATAGTCTTAAAATGACATCTATAAGATACAAACAGACAGACTGAGATAAAGTGTAATATATTATAGTTACCTTATATAACACCCAGTGAAAGTAATCATTGTGTGGAAGATGACCAGAAACAGAAGCAGATACAACCTTTAATGCTATCAGGAATTAACAGTGTGCAGCATATAAAAATATGTACATAGTATGTACAGTTGGAATCTAGAGACTCAATGGACGTGTCACACAATAAAGAAAAAAGAGGGATAAAATATTGGTTAGTAAAAACTGAATAAAAGTTCTTTACTAGGACTATGTACTGAAGTGGGAAAGTTGTTTCTTGTAATCTGTAGCCTACTTGCCTGCCACAACAACTTAGAGGTATTAGGGTAGATTGATTATACAAATATTTGTCATAGTCAGCAGGGACAGACTGTATCTGTAGTCCTGTGTGCACTAGATGAATTGCCTACTGCTGATCCAACCATAAATTAAATATGTATATACATCACTTATGGTTACATCAACAGCAGGAAACTATTTCTATACACACACAACTGGTAGCACTGTTGACAGTAATATGGAAATCTATCCAAAGTTTTGATTTTTGTTTTGATTTGGAAAGGGTTTGATGGCCAACTGGGTTTTCTTCTCCTTTGCCAGGACTTTGCTTTAAGATTAATTTCCTAATTCCTTTCTCTTCAGTACATATTCCGTATACTGTCATGGGAACCCAATATGGGATAATGGTACAATAATGCTGGTGTCCTTGTACCTTAGGAGTGTGAAAAAATGCATTCCAGAAAGGGGAATGATGCATATCTAGTCAAAGCTGAGCTTAGGCTGTTACATCCAAACCAATGTTGGGGGACAGACATTTCATAGTAGTAAAGCTATGGTAATCGTTGAAATGCTACTAGATGTTACTGTCACCAGGCAGTGTTCCATTCCAGTGTTCCCCCTTTGCAGTAAGTTCCTATGGATAATTCACTGGAGGACAAAACAAGCAGATAGGCTGATTCATTCATCCTCTTGCTTATTTTAGATAGGAATATGGATTGTGGACTTAGCATAACACCAGAAGCTTGTCTGAAAACATAAGCATGTCTCTCATAGCCATGCTGGAGGTAGGGGATGTTGTTGATTGGGTCTTAGAGAGTTGTAATTCTCCAATAATGGATAGAAACATGCATCTACTTCACCAAAACAAAAAATTTGCTTTGGGTAGAGTTCCCCATTAAGGACCAAACAAGGGATTTCTGGAAGGAGTGCTGAGGATGTGGATTCTAAATCAGGTGTCCCCTCCCATATACAAAACATTTAGCAGACGTTATGATACTGGTTAGAGTTACTAAACCATTGGGTATGGCTTTTTCAAGTGAAACCATTTTTCACATCAAATTACTTGTGGACTGTTGTGTGTCCCTTGGGAATCTGTTCTTGATTTTGTCCAGTGCTTTTGTGTTGTTTGCACTAAGGTCTATTTTTCTAACTTTATATTGTACACTACACCATATTATAGCTTCTTTGGGGATTTCTCACTGTGCAAGGTAGCAGTTAAACTACCAAAATTATTATTATCATCAGTAGTAAAATATTTATAAAAATACCTTTAGGCTGTATCTTAATATTATAAGGAAGGTTAACATAATTGTGCTTTACTGTTGAATGGAAGTGATGTGGTTTGCATATCTGCAATGGATCACCTGCTTGTGTTAGCAGCAGTCACCTCTGGATGTAGCAATTAAAATGATCAATGCCTTAGGAGAGGAAGATGACCCATGGGTTATACACTTGACCGTTTTGACCTGTCATGCTTAAGGTTTGGTGTTTTCACCAATCATACATCAATGTGATGCTTGACCTACTATTGACAGGGCAATGTTAATTCTGAAGCACAAAATGTACAAAAAGGAAAAGTAACAGCTAACGAGAAAAAGGAGGTAGTCAAAGTTTTAGTTTGAAGTTTGAAGTACTCTGACCCATTATCATTGATTTTTTTACCTGACGAATAACAGTCGCATGTCAGTGTGGTCTCCTATAGAACAAGATCAAAACACACAAGCAGACAATTAAACCATATAATACACTGGGTTCAAATCAATGGTGTGGATTTGTGGCAAGAAAACAAAACCAACAATCTAAAAGACAACAGGTGCAAAAATAAAACAGCAACAAGAAGTTAGTCAATCTATTTAAAATAATATAGAATTTCTCTGCATAGTTTGTTTTTCTTTCTTTGGGCAATCTGGAAAAAAAAGCTGCCATTGGAGATTTCCATTAATTTACAAGGTGGAAAAAAAAAGAAAATGCAAAAAAGTGAATGTACATTAAGCATGTAAAATAATAGTAGTGTGAAAACCATCACATCAGGCAGGCACAATTTCCTTTGTGTATGTATATGAGTAAATGCAAACACTAATAAAAAATATGCCTTATTTATTTTCTTAGCATTAGCTTAGTAATGGATGTTTATACTGTGCATTATAGTCACTGTGCTGCATGGATTAAGCATATATTTTAGTCCAGTACGATCAGTGTTCTATTCACCATGCAGCAAGAGTTAAAGAGTTTGCAAAGCTTAAATGAGTGCCGTGTTTCCTCTAGTACAGGAAGCCTTCCTATCGGCTCCTCAACAGGACACCTCAACATTGACACCAAATTTCCATCTGTCTTTAGCTTCAGTCTTCCAAGCTTCCAGGCAAAAGCCAAGCCATGACCATTATCTCCTCACCAATAAAAGCATGGCTGCGGTAACTTAATTAAACAGCTAAGCTCATGACAGTCTTTTTTTTTTAATAACTTTCCCGCGTGGCAGCGGCTCACTTGCAAGCTTATGTCTTCAGCAGACACTCTGTAGCTGGTTGGGGTGAGGAAGCTGGTGTAGGGAAGGAGGCATTGCTTTCTTGGGATGGCAGTCTTTTTTGGTGCATGTCATCCCATTTGGCACGATTTACGATCACCGAGTCCAGCATTGGCTTAAGCTTCCCATTAATTTTCACTAGAGTCTGCAAGATAAAAGAGATAAAATGGTCAACAAAATGGACAGGCTGTCTAATAACATTCTATTTCATTGCTTTTCTCTATACCAGTATGTTGCAGGTTTATCTTTAACATGCTGCCACCAAGCATTCAGATAATGCTGGGCTTTCTTAGAAATCCCCCAGTATGCTTCGCAAACAAGTGTCATTGATGTACTCTGTAGGCTTATGTTATTTTAGCACTGCTCTTTAAATTTATGTGGGGCAGCACAGTAGCGTAGTGGTTAGCACTTTTGTCTTGTAGCACTGGGGGTCCCTGGTTTGAATCCCAGCTTGGTCACTATCTACAAGGAGTTTGCATGTTCTCCCTGTGCTTGCATGGGTTTCCTCTGGGTACTCCAGTTTCCTCCCACACACCAAAGACGTGCTGGAAGGTTAATTGGCTCCTGTCTAAGTTGTCCCCTCTATGTGTATGAGATAGGGACCTTAGATTGTAAGCTCCTTGACAGCAGGGACTGATGTGAATGTGCACTATGTAAATTGTAAATTGTCAGTGCAATATAAATATCAATAATAAGTAAATAAATCTGCTGAAAATGTTTTCCTAAAAATATAGTGTAGGTGTGAAATGGTTACATATGAACATTTAACCATTTCAAAGATTTTCTCATTAATCATTGGTTTATCTAATATACCACCTCAAATGGTAAATATTTCTGTCCTCAACAGATACTCTATCGGCACTTGGCAACCTAAAGCTAGTAGTATTTTTAGGAGTGTGTAGCAAATTCAGCTGATCCAGGCAGTAATGCCTTTTGCAAATTAAGCATAAAGCATTTCTGTTTTAAAAATCAAGAAAATAATTTATTTTTAAAATAAATAAAATATTTTTTTAATTATTATATTTCAAAATAAAAGTTTATGTTTGTAAACTTAAAAAATACAATTTATTAAAAAAAAGTTTTACTTTAGCTATAACAATGTAGCAACTCTATTAACTGAGATTAGGATGCCCAAGAGAGTTATTCACTATGGAGCTGAAGGATCCAGCCGTACCTTAGGCTGACATCACGGCCGGCTCCGCCCAGTTGTTAGCTATTGCCCGGGATCTGTTTGAAGACTGTCAGATCTGTCAGATTTGACATTACTCCACCATTAATTAGTTCTGAGAAGAATAGCCGAGCCAAATGCCGCTGGCGGCATTCGGCTATTCACTTACTGCCGTTCAGCCCCCTATGAGAATAGGGGTGAACGGCAGAGAGTGAGCTGCCGGAGCTTCGGCTCAGCCAATCCAGATGTTGGATCAGCTGAATCGAACGCCTTCTGCACTTCGGCTCAGCCGAACATGCAGAGCATGTTCAGCTGACCAGAGCCAGCCGATATACTGCTGATTTTAGCCGATGTACGGCTGAAATCAGCCGTAAAAAGCTGAAGTGAGTAGCCGAACAGTGTTCGACTCACTTCACTTCGGCTCGGTTATTCACTCGGCTGCCTTTGGCAGTTAAGTGAATAACCCCTTAAGTCTGAGCCAACTTGGTAACTGACTGAGGATACTGTATTACTTTTAACTGTCATGTAAACACTAAGAAGTACATATACTAGGGCCTATTTCAGTCTTGCCACATTCAAAAATATACAATTTCTCTATAACATACATTTTATAGGTTTTTTTTTCTTTGATTCCCTGAAATCTTAAATCCACAATTGATTTTTTATATAAAAATAGGTACAGATACAAAAGTGAGTGCTGAAATACTCACCAAGCACAGAAAAAATGTAACCATTAATTTTCCCAGATGGAATTTTTATTGTTCATTCAATAACATATTACGGCCTAATTAATGGTGGAGTAATGACTTGATAAATTGTTATTAAATACCAGCACAGCGTATAGCTGATGTTCGCCAAAATCACTAAAATGCTGCACTGTACAGATGCTACAAGTATACACGTAGCTGTTTAAGGCAGAATGACAAGCATCATTTACACTGACAAGCTGCAGCTATATTTAGCATGAGCTAGTCTAATCTGTTACTAAAGGAGGACATATGAACCCATGTACACAAGAACGCAGGCCATTAGTCATGACACATAAACAGGTTTATTTAATAACCTGTACATAGCAAGAACAATGTTGGTCAATAGCCAATGGCAACCAGACAGAATTAATCTCTCAAAAGAGGCAAAGTAATCAGAGCAGATAGGTTGCCATAGGTTACGGCATGCAATGAATCTTTGCATTATGTCATTTAATAAGCACCAATTTAAAAGTTATTAATACACTTCTTTCTCAGTTAGGGCAAGTTAAATGTTGACACTCATTTCCTAAATCGTAAGTCTGCCCCCTCCCCCCAATATGCCCCCCTTCATGTGTATTTTTTTTACACTTTCTTTATACTTTCTTTTTCCAGAGGTCTTCAGGCCAAACAACTGATTCCTCTTCAGACCTTCACTTGGAGGTAGGTGGTCCTAAATGAGAGTGACCCTGATGTGATTACGTCAGTGTTGCTCTCTGCGTCATTGTATGTGAGTGCAGGGCATCATGATGGTGCCCTGCTCTCACAGTATCTGCTCTGCCTTCCAGATTTAATGATGCAGAGAGAAACACTGGTGATATCTAGTGCAGAAAAGGAATTACCGAAGAGGACAGTGCCAAAGAGGAGGTGAGTACTGCAGAGCTACTTTATTTTATTATACCTAAGCCTAGGGGAACATTAAATACATTTAAAGGAGGGCCCAGTTCCATGTGTTCATAGTGATCACCTATGGTTGAAACTTCTTTGGTTCTATGTTTGTTTATAGTTGGGAGATTGACTGTTCATTTTTCCTATTCTCTTTATGTTGTTGGAATACATGCGTACTTTGGCCGTTTTTGCGTTTCTTGAAAAATAAAGAATTTAAAAAATGAAAGAAAATTAGCCTAGAGGTGATCTTTAAGTTATATTAGCAACATAGCCTGTTACACTTTCTGCTTTCTTTTATTCCGTCAACTTTAATAACCTGATGGAAAGAACAATGCATTTAACCAATATTATCCAACTGGATTTCACCTTAACAAGTGGAAAGGAGTCTATGTAAGAGGGTGGCCATCAATAGTCGGTGAGTGCGGATATAAGTTTTCAAGCACAGGTTTCTGGAAGCACATCTGTTTTCACGATTACTGAAGATACACGGAGGTATATTGTATACACGTTTAAGGAGGACTGCACAGTATATTAAAAGGACTGCACAGTACACTAAAGCAATTTAATTACCAAAGTCATATTATTTGTTATGAATTCACTATTATTTTGATTGTTATAATTGTGATTAATTATTTATAAGATTACAGCATGTTAATTGTGGTTTTCGGGTAAAATCAGCACAATGCAATTTGGGTATATGGAGCATGGGAGAAGGTGATGAGAAAGCTGAGAGCAGGAGGTCTTGAGAGGAGTGGAGAGGATGGTTTGGGTGATATTTTGAGATGAGGTTGGTGATGTAGTTGGGGTGGAGTTGTTGATGATGTTGTATGCTGTTGTTTGTATTTTTAATTTTATTTGTTGGGCAAGTAGTGGGAGCCAGTGGAGAGATTGGCAGAGAGGGGCGGTGGACATTGAACGGTTGGTAAGGTGGATGAGTCTGGCAGTATCATTCATGATTGACTGAAGGGGGTATAGCCTATTTAGTGGTAAGCCAACAAGGAGGGAGTTATAATAGTCAAGGCCACAGATTACAAGGGAATGAACTAGAAGCTGAAAAGGGGCAAGTTTTAGAAATGTTATGGAGGATGAGTCAGCAAGATTTAGATCTAGATCAGTGATTGGATGTAGGGCTGAAAGGAGAACATAAAGAAGGGAAGGTTCTGAAGCCTGAAGATTCTTCAGGCAGTGTATCTCTTTAATACAATGGAGTTCAATGGTAAGGGAGAGGCAAGTATCAGCTATCTACTTTGCAGGGGGGTTTTTTTGTTGTCAGAGTCATTTTTTTATCAATATCTCTACGTACTAAGTAGAGGTTTTATACTTTCTTTTGTGTTGTAATGTTGGGTCAGGTCTTAAATATCTTTCTTTCAAGGTTAAAGTTTTCACTGAAATAAGAACATGTATAAAAATAATAATAATTTCTTGTAGTTCTGATTGAGAGCTTTCATTTTTCAATACTTTTTAATTCCAATGTAAAAGGGTATATAACCTGCTAATCGGCTTAAAAGGTTTTTTGAAATCCACATACACAAATTAAAATGACCCCTCTTTTTTGTACCTGAAATCTAATTAAAAACTCATTTGATTACTACCTCTCTAACTCTGCTGCACTTATTAAATTTCAGTAATCAATTTTCTTTTATGAAGCTTCTGGGAAATTATCTGAAAAGCAACACATTTTTCTCTTCCTTGGCATGTTCTTGATCATTTCGTGAATTACGTTTCTAGCACCTGCCTGGGATCTCAATTAATCCTAGAGTTTACTTCTCAAGCCATTTAAGTTTATTTGAGTTTGGTCCAATCACCTTTCTCCAATACCTCATCCCGAGCCCTTGGTTTTACATTCAATTTTTGCTATTTGTTGAGTGGCACACACATTGATGTACCATTTGTCTTTTTAACGGCGTGCCTTATGTACTGTCATCGAATTGTGAGATTTTTACAGTATGAGTCGTCACATGATCCATTAGTAAAATCACAGCTTTATATATTTAAACATGACTTCAGAAGCCTGTCTTTGCCATTATCTCAATTTAGGTTGGTGATTTCAGATGGGTTATGCTGAAAACATTTAAAGGGAAAAATAAGATGGATGAGAGCTTTGACAAACAATGTAACTACAGTTTCTATGCATTTCACACTGCTTAAAGCTGATCTGCTTATATTTTGCCTGGTTTCTTCTTTCCATGCTTATGACATTTTTAAATTTAATTCAGAGTAAGCAATCTCAGTAGAGCAGAGAAGACTGTATAACTGTGCAAGCCTGAAAATAAGGCTGACGTTCACCTTTAAGAATTTTTATGGCTATTCATGGTGAACATAAATAATGAAAAATATAAATTTCTCTAACTGGATGTATATCAAAGTCATTGCTTCTTTCTAGGTATGTGAGGTTTCTGATTCTATGGGGAAACAAAATTGCTTTAAAACTATGTTTTAGCACATGGGGGTTAGTGCTAGTATTTTTGGTGTGAGGGTTGTGGCACTAGGAACAACAGCTATTCGTGCAGTTGGCCGGCATTTTATCCCAAATACTAAAGCACCACCGAACACATAACCCTTCTCTTTCCCGAACACTTAACAACTACCCACCCCTAAACAGGCCCTTAATAATTAAGCTCCTTTCAACAATTAACCCCTAAAGGAAGCCCTTAAAACTCAACACTCCCAACCCTAACACTTACTTACCAGGAGAAAAGAATGACAACCTTGTGGAAGCTCCATGTATCTACAGTTGGAGCTTACATAGGGCTAAGGACTCTCTCCACCCTCATATGACAGTTCTGGGCCAATTACCAAGCACCAGTGCAGCCACATACTCCTCCATACCCAGAAATACGGGGTATTTCCTTTATTTTAGGAGCACATCATTGCAAACATGTTGCTTTTGTTTGCATTGGCAAAGTACACCTTATTCTAAGCCTTACAGTATGCCTTGGTTAATTTTAAATTGTCAGAAGTTTCAGTAAGTTTGTATCTCCTGCGCCTGAAGAAAAAACTAACTATGGTCATCTAGAACTACCTTTGGACCAGGAGATCTGGTACCTCCATCCAAGGCAAAGGCTTGGCTATACATGCTGACTGCTAAATTTGGTCAAGGCTAAAGTAAGATTGCAAGGGTATCATTAAAACATTTTCTTAATGACTGCATAAAATGTCTGATGTGGTAAACATGACATATTATTTTTCCTATGCACCGGTTCTATTTGTTTTCACCCCATATATATTAAACAACGTTATTAATAAAGACCTAATTTGCGATTATTGGATTTTAAAGAGACTATGGGCTACAGCTATGGCTGAGAAGCCTGTACAAAGCAATAACAGGCTAACAGGCATGGCGACTGTCCGCGCATCCAGCAGTTAAGTTTACAGTAAGGGTCAGATGTCCAGTCCTGGATGAAATCTATCAGAGAACAGCTGTGGACCCTGTCATTGTTTTGTACTAGCTTTCTGGCCTCAGCTGTTCACACACACTTCTGAACCAAGCCACAAGAATTCACAGTGTGAATGAACCCTCAACTCTTAACCATTCAGGGCTTGTGTACACAGACTCCAAAGCATGTTAGATTTTTTGTTGCATTGACTCACATTTGAGTCAACTTTTTTCTTAGTTTTGGACAGAGTGGAGAGGGATTAGAAGACCTGGCATGCTTTTATTGATGTCTGTGTTCCCACTAGGGAGATTCACCCTCTTTATTTGTCCTGGTGACTGGTGAAATGGAAAACAAAGAAAAATGTTGGGTCATCAGAACATGAATAGATGGGACATCTTCCAATGGGGGCAATAGTTCTGGTGACCCCGCTGACCACCAGGGATTTCCTTCTCTCTGGAGGGATTTCCTCTTACTTCCTGCCATAGCTATTGGACAGGAAGTGAAGGGAAATCTTCCCAATGGGAGACAGATGGCAAAAATAGCTGACAGGGTTATAACCCTATTCTATCCAAAACTAAAAAAAAAGTTTGAGCTTCGGTTCAATTTTAAGCCTGCTTCTCAGATGTCTCAAGCTATTTTCAGCAGTTTTGGGGCTTTTATGAGTTGCTTCTGAGATGCTTTAAGCTGCTTTTGCATTCAAATGTAAGAGGAAGAAAAGCAATTTGCCTGGGTAAACGAGGACTTATATTAACAGTTAAAGACAGATGTTAATTAAAAACCCTTACCCCTCTGTATAAACATGCACTGAATAGATTGGCATATGCACATTACAAGGAGCAGTTTAATGTTGCTGATTATTAATTAATAATCTCTTACGATAACCTCTTCTAACTGTTCATCAATGCTTTGGTGCTTTCTTTCCACATGCATGCACAGTCAGTCATCAAAATGACTCAATCATTTCTATATTTGAACTTTAATCATTTGAAAATGTGTTAACCGTTATCCTTCAATGGGATTAGCAGGCATCTTTGGTCTTATAGTGATGAATCTTGACATACGGGAATGGCATACACCTCTTAAAGAGCTATAAAGTTGACAGATTTTGTTTCATTTCCTAGTTTATAGGTGTGAGGTGCCCTGAACATATAATTTTACAATGATTGTGCCCTGTACTTGGAATCATATTCAATAGCAATTAAAGAGTGATGGTATCTGTAAGGAATATATATAATTCATTAGTGACTTATTGCTGTTGTTATTGCACAATATAAGAACATGGACATTTTGTGGATATTGCCAGCTCCACTGAAGCAATAGAGACATGTAGATCTTTAGTACCTAATCTTGTAATCCACATAATCAGGACTCCATCAAGTTAATGGCAGCAACTAATTGTAATTATTGCTACTAGATGTTACATCATATCTATGGCATGGCTATAGTATTGTTACTCATTTTCCTAATGTAATAACATACCTGTCAGTTCACAAGATGTCCAGTGTATATTCTTATAGCTCATTCAGACAACATGTTTGTAATTTATATGGAAAAGATGCTACAATAGAATTTATAATACTAATAATGGAGCAGACTCAATAGACAATTGCATATTGGTCATTAGGCCCCATTCAGATAGGCCATCTGATCAGGTTTGCCTGTCAGTTTTCAGGCAGATCTGATTGGAAGCCCAATGTTAGTCTATAGGTAGCCAGATGTAAATTTAATTCAGGTCCAGGGATACGGAACAAAGATCAGTGTTGGCGAACCTGATTGTGACAGATTGGGGGGGTAATCTGTTGTAAACAGACCTAACATGGGTCCGGTAAGTTGTTGTTTTTTTCCTCCATTGCAAAATGAAGGAAAAAACTGGATGGACACAAATGTTGCATTGTCCTATACTTTCTGCTCTGACCAGCAGGGGATCTGTGCAGTTGGAAAAACAACTTCTGCTGTAGGCACATAGAGATGATTACACATACTGATGGCAGCATCTATTACAGTCTAAGCTCAGACACTTCTGGCTACCTCCCATTGAGAAGTGCCAGTGCTTTGCCTGTCAGAAGGTCTGGTATTTGCCTGTAACTGTACGGATTAGAAGGCTGCTGTAGGTAGGTACCTCTAGATGCCTGAACTTTATACCTGCGGCAGTTTGTTTTAAAAAGAACAAATCAGAGTCAC
Organism: Nanorana parkeri; assembly: GCF_000935625.1. Lineage (NCBI taxonomy): Eukaryota > Metazoa > Chordata > Amphibia > Anura > Dicroglossidae > Nanorana > Nanorana parkeri. The sequence continues at coordinate 1,163,855 of NW_017306587.1, forward strand.
CTTGAAAAAACTCAAATAGTGTCTGTCTCTTTGCTGTAGTCTGTTAATGCTTTCTATTCCCATCCATTTGGTAACAGATTTGTACATTGAAAATTGGACTAGTATGGGTAAAACTGGCTGTCTGTCAACAACTTCACTCTGATATATGAGTTTGCATTGCACTCAAGGGTCTTACGTGTGCCATCCATTTATTCAGGAGAGATTAAGCTTCCACAGTGCAAGTCCCATGCAGGAATCTGCAGTGGTTTAATTCACAGCCCTGCTGTTCTAACGAGTCGTGCCCAGAAATGTACTGGCCTCCTCCTGAACTTTATTCCACAATAAAAGTAGTTTGATTTAAGAAGTCAGCCTATGCGCTTTGCATACAAAGTGGGCCCTGCTATAACTTCTGCAATGAAATGCATGGAAGGGTACAAAAAGTTGTAAAACTCCTAATTAATTAATGGATGCTCATTCCTGTATTAAGCAAAATGAAGTACTGAAGAGCAAAGAGCATGTGCACGGAGATCTCCATGCTTTTTTTTATATAAGGTTAATTACAATTACTATATTGTTAGAACTGAAAGGACAAAACACACAGGCTACTAAACTGTGGTTACAAATATGAAAATTGTCCTTTTATATTTTTTGTGGTTACAGTTGCTGATAGCTTGCTGTGTGCAAACATCTGTGTATGAAGATCTATATTCATGGAAAAGACCCCTCAAACCAGGCCTTGAAAGGTAATAGATTTGGAAGGTTGCGGACACAAATCTTTATAAAAAACTAACATTTCATACCATTCAGAATACAAATATATAACCTCAACAACCTGTAGTTCTAGGTGGAGTCCAGGGCTGGATTTACCATTAGGCACAGTAGGTATGTACCTTTGGAAGCTAGAGCCAACGAGGTGGCTTTTTATTCTATCATCAGAAGGAATAGTCATTACCTATAAGTCTGTTTACTTGTTATCACAATAATATAAGTCACATTGGGACCAGAAAAATAAGTAAACGACAAGTTAGCGTGCCAAACTTGTGTTCCTACAGCCTCTGGTGATGAAAATCTGACCCTGGCATTGTCACAATAAAAGTGGCCCAGGTAAGCTGAAAAGTTCAAATCCATGTATACAGTGTAGGGTTATTGCTGACACCAATGTTGGGAGCAATTTTGTGGGCCCACTGACACACTCTGGCGGTTACTATTGTGGTCAATGACGCCAAAATGTTGGGGGTTATAACAGTGGCGGACCTAATAACCAAAGGGCCCTGGTGCAAGATTTTATCTTGGGCCCCCCTCCCAAGACAGGGGGGGCGCGGGATCGGATCACACTGGCCGAAGACCCCCCAGCGGTCTCTAATGTTGCAGTAGCATGCTGGACTTACCGGAGACCCTGCAGAGCACACCATAGATCCTGCATAGCCCACCTGAGACTCTCTATGGTGGGCTCTGCAGGGTCCCAGGTGGGCTGGCCTGGATCGTGGGGATCCCTTTATTATATGGTAGCGCCACACTCTGTAAGTGACACGCCGGGCTCGGGAATAAGCGACGCGCCGGGCTCGGGAATAAGCGACGCGCCGGACTCGGGAATAAGTGACGCACTGGACTCAGGAATAAGCGACGCACTGGACTCAGGAAAAGAGTGGACTTAGCAGTAAAAACAGAAGAACACTAAGGCCTTGTTCACACCGAAAGCAGCAGGAAAGTGCCACTCGCTGTCCACAGTGACAGCCCTGGAGCCTCCATGCTGCCCGGTGCTGCAGCATCTACCTTGATCGATCTGCCTTGCCATGCGGCCCGATATAGCCCCGCCTCCGGTCCCGCCTCGGCCCCTCCTCTTCCACCACCTGACCGTTCTCTCTGTGCGGCCCAGCTCGCCGCAAGGACCGCAACCGCTTCCCTCACCCCATCAGGGCCCTCGGGCGGCAGCTTGCCTTGCAGTAGCGCCCGGCCTGGCTGTGGGGGTGCCCTGGACCTGACCCCACTGGGCCCCCCCACAGTCTCAGGCCCCGGGCCCTCGCACCGGTTGCACCGGTTGCACCGGCGGTAGTTCCGCCACTGGGTTATAATTGTGGTCACTGACAACATTGCTGAGGGTTATTATTGCTGCCACTGACACCAATTCTAGGGGTTATTAGTGTACCCACTGACACCAATTAAGGGGGTTATTATTGAGGTCACTGACAATAAGGATTGCGGTAATTGCAGGCACTGCCATCTTTACTGGATGTTATTATTGTGGTCACCAACACCAATGTGGGGGTTATTATTGAGGTTACTGACACCAATGTCAAAGGCTATTATTGTAGATACTATACTAGGTTATTATTAAGCCATACCCAATATTCAGCACAGTGGAAACTGTAAGGGGGGACAATATATGATCTTGCACACAAGCATTCAGAAAATACTCCTGCCTAAAAGTATATCTACCTTTTCATTAGAAAATTTAAATGTGCCAACCATGCTAATAACAGTGGCAACAAGGACTGAGACTGAAATATATTTTCAGTGTAAAGAGCAATAATGTGCACTAGTCAATTTATTTTAACTAGTCAGAAAACAGCTGCCACTTGAAGCTACTAAAGGCTTATTTCTGATGGTTGCACAGTGTTGTGTTTGTTGTCTGTGAAGGTTTTATTTTATCCAGGTCATGGCTGTGTGAGAGCAGTGGTCTCTCTGCAGCAGTCTGACACACTCCCTGATGAGTCACAGCTAGAACTCTGCAATCAGTAGGGAGCTGATTTACTGGTTTTATCTACAGACTGCTGCCTGGGAGAGAGGATTTGTCCTCTTCCTGGAGCTGATTTCAAGACAAATTAAAAATTTCTAATGACAATAAAACGTTTTAAACGAACCTACAACTTTACACTTTGTAAAGTGCTATTATCATTTGCTGAATCTCTAAATATTATAGAGGTATATGGATGATGAATTTTATCATTATGTGTGATACTTATTATAAGCAACTGTCAGACATGTTTCAACAATACAGTAAATAAACTGCATCTCAAAGCCGAAAAATATAACTGCTGTTCTAAAAAGTGACTGTACTCTCTCTTCGTTCCAATTAAATGTAACTGGAGGAAACTGCAATAATGTATAAAGAAGTGACATTTACATTTTACGAGTGATCCTATGTTTTTGTCTCAAAATGCATGCTGCCAGAACCCATTCTCCTCAACATTTATATTGAATGGCAATCAATGGCTTTCTCTTGGGTTAGTAAAAGCTCTTAAGAAATCTTTTCCAGTGGTATTAATCTCATATCCAGAGCTTCTTTTTCCTGATTTACCTGGCCATAGCCACAATTGCCAAAGGATTGTAATATGTTTAAGTCTCCTTTGAAGCTGAAGTGCTTCATCCATCATTGTTTTTAGTTCCTTTCTGATGCAGTATATTTTGCTATTTGTCTTTCCTGAAAATAGAAAGGCAATATAGTCATCCATTCATCATCTTTTCAATGTGTCTTCCAGTCTGTTTTCTTTGCTGTCTTTTCAATCTTAACTTGTCGGAATTGTTATTCATTTTATCTGTTCTCATGTGCATCTCAGTTTGTGTCATTTTCATTGCATGACATTGGATCCAGCCCTTCTTTGGAGAATATTAGCTTGCACTATTCATGGTATTTAGAGTGGTGTATACAGTGGGCGCCAACTTAATTCATTTTTTTCTTCTCATTTTTTAAAATGTAATTCGATCTTTGTTCTGAAAGTCTTAAAGGAGTTAAATCTAAAAAATGCATTCAAGTACCTTAACTATTAACAAAATTGTAGCCACCGCTCTGCGTTCGCTCCCGTGATGAACTACAATCTTACATTTAGCTTAGTAATTTGTATTGAAATGATAGTTTATCACAAGAGTGAGCTTGGAGCGGTGGCTACTTTACAACACACACAGGGACCATGGGGAAGCAAAGTAGCCACCCTCCAGAAGGAAGGACAGTGTCAGCACCAATTTAGAGATGATTTGAGGATCTACTGCTGAGTAATGTACAAATAAGCTACATTTTTGTTAACAGTATGGGTATTTGAAAGCATTTATCAGATATATCTCCTGAGTTTAGTGTCACTTTAAATAATTATCTCAGCGGTTCTAAAAATAAATAATGCAACTCTCACTACAATGCTTACATGTTCTCCAGCAGTGTGTCCTACAGACCTACCAGGATTTACCAAAAACGGAAACGTTTTGGGTGGACTGACCCTTTTAACTCTTTTGGCCTCGACTATGCAAGAATTTTAGTAGTGCCAACATCAGGAAAAAGTGCACTGGAGAAGTCATGAGTTGTAGCTTTTGAAAGATTATTTTCTTTGAAGTTAACAAGGGAGGCTAGGCAGATTAGATTCTAATTCTCAAGACATATATTTCCAAAGTTTCATCTAAAAAGCAGAAAGCTGCCTAGGCACCTTTTGATCATGAACTGCTGAGGATCTGACTTTTTACAATCAATTTTGAAAATTGTATTCCACAACCTGTTGCACTCGTATCTATGTTGTACGCATCATACTTTTAGACTTTAGGTCCACTTTCAAAAATGTGTAAATTACTGACCTGGAGCAAGCATGCATCCACTAAAGTGTAAGGACAACTAACCTGTGTACATGTTCCTGTTGGCATCCTTAGTGATAAAGCAAGGATAAGAATACCAATCCTGTAACATGCACCTTTAAAAACAGTTTAGTTGGAGAGTTGTATTGTGCATAGAGAAAATTTCTGTATGAGGGACAGATCCCTTGCCCCTACCGATTGGAGTTGGAAGAAAGAACAGTCATTCAAACGGGCTGCCTACAGCGACTTTTCTCATAACCTAATTAAAGCTGTCTGTAAAGTCTTTGAATAAAATGTCCATAAAAGTACTTTTTTTATTTCCTGTATTTGGCCACCAGCCAATCACATTGATTTAAAATGCAGAATTTATTATGCTTATGGTTGTAACCTTCCAATATAGTTTGGAGTTCTGTATTTGTTACACAGTACCCTACATAGAACTCTGATAAACCTGTATAAGCATCATTCCTTTCACATCTAATGGAGTAGTTCCTGCACTGTCACTCATCATTCTACACATTCTACATGAGGCATGCTCCCATCACACAATAGCTGCATTTGTTTAAAAATGTCATTGATATTATTGCATCATAATGTATAGCAAAAAATATTCCTGCCTGAGAAATGTTGCTCTCACACACAATGGAGAGTAATTTACTGTATATGTCACAAAGTGTTGTACAGTGTCACACAAACCTGCCTGGGCTACAGTATTAGACTGACCTGCCTGAGCTACAGTATAAACTTGCCTGAGCTACAGCATCACCAATCTGCTGGAGCTTAGGTATAACACCAACCTGCCTCTTGGGGTACAGCATCACACGAAGCTGCCTGAGCTACAGGAGTTGATTTATTAAAGGCAAATAGTCACTTTGCAAGGACATTTTCCCTTAGCTTAGTGAATGTTGTAAAAATTAAATTTGCAAAGAATACCAAACCATGAGCAAGAAAAACAAAAAACAATATTTTTGCTTGCACATGATTGGATGGAAGTCAGCAGAGCTCCAGCTCATTCACTAAGGTAAAGGGAAAATTCACTTGCAACGTGCAGATTCTCCTGCAAAGTGAACAGAATATTTGACTTTAGTAAAGCACCCCCACAGTGTTCCACTTACCTGCCTGAACGTAGGTGCCATACTAACCTGCCTGGGGTACAGCAATACACCAAGCTGCCTGAACTACAGTATTAAATTGATCTGACTGAGCATCAGTGTCACAAAAACGGCCAAAGTTACAGTATCATACAAACCTGCCTGAGTTACAGTGCCACAGTGACCTGCTTGAGACACACTACCCTACTCACCTGCCTCATCTACAGTATTATATCGATCTGCCTAAGCAGCAGTGTAACAAAAAAGCTGCCTGAGTAACAGTATCATACTAACTTGTGTGAGCTGCAGTATAATTCTAACCTTCCTGAGCTGCAATAGAACACTAACCTGCCTGGTCTACAGTGTTACTGACCTGACCTGTCTACAATGTCTCACCAACCTGTGCGGTTCACGGTATAACAAAATGAAGAACACACAAGAACACACCAACCTCATGCAATTTTGGTCAATCCATCGGGAATCTCCTTGTATGAAGTGATGATAAATCACACTTGTCCTGCAGTTGCCAACATTAAATGCAAAAAAAAATCATACCAACCACCTGCAATACAGTTAGTTTAATAAGATAAAATCAATTACCACTTATACTTGTGTGTAAAGAAAACAGTGCTTATCTGTGGCCTGAAGAAGAGCTGCTTTCTTCACACACTTGTGAATGCAATTGTCCATTGATTTTATCTTATTAAAGTAACTGTATTGCAGGTGTTTGGTGCACTCTTGTTGTATTTTGCTTTTAGTGTTAGCAGCTGTTTCCCAGCCAACTTGTGGAACTGCAGGGCCCATGTGATTTATCATCTCATCATCATACAAGTAGATTCCCAATGGATTGACCATAATTGCAACATATAGGCTTTCTGAATGTTCGTTTACTTCTGTTTAATTGGAGGATGAGATTTTGGCACACCTGATAACTTACTTTAATAAAGAATCACCTGCTTGAACAACAATGTGTCACTGACCTGCTTGAGTTACAGTAAAATACCAAACTGGCTGAGCTGTGGTATCTTAATAAAGATCCTAAACTACAATATAATGATGACCTGCCTGATCTGCACTGCCACAGAAACCTACATGGTCTACACTGCCACACCAACCTACATGGTAAACACTTCTATAGCAATCTACATTCTCTACACTGCCACAACAACCTGCTTGGTACAATCTAGATAAATTCAGGAAGATGTGGACCTGCTGGGCCTTTTTTGTAGGCACGGCTGACTTTACCAACATGCAAAGACAAGAATGACTTCTGATAGACAGAGGAAGAGGCATCAACTTTATCCGTAACTCGTCCCAGCATACCTACCAACCACGACCAAACCACCTCACGCCACACACCCCCTCTACCCCATTCCCCCTACCCCCTCCACATTGCCTACCCTCCCAACTCCCCTCCACTTACTCAAATATGACCCCATCCTTCTGGGTTCCCACCGTTCCGTTAGCCAGATACCAGGGTACTTACCTCGAACGTACATCGCACCGCCACTTTGGCGCAGAGGCCATTAGACCCATGAATAGACCTATGGTATCCATGCATACATGGGCCGCACATGTTCCTTTTGGTGCGACCCAGGGAATCCGCCAGCTCACACGCAGATGTTATATATATAGAATGTGAATACAAGCTGGTAATGTTTATTTCTACTGTCCCTTTCCTTTTGTTGGTCCGACCGACCATAAGGTCAATACACCTTTTGTTAACATACATCGGTACTTGATTTATACCAACGATTGTACTCATTGTATGACATGTTACTTGTTGAAAACTAATAAAAACCATTTAAAACAAAAAAAAACAAAAAAACAACTTGCTTGGTCTACACTTCCATAGCAACCTACATGGTCTACACTGCCATGCCAACCTCCATGGTCTACACTACCACAGCACCTTACATGGTCTACACTACCACATCAACCTACAAGGTCTACATTGCCACAGCAACCTACAAGGTCTACATTGCCACAGCAACCTACAAGGTCTACATTGCCACAGCAACCTACATGGTCTACACTGCCACACCAACCTATATGGTCTACACTGCCACAATAAGCCTATGTGGTCTACAGTGTCACACCAACCTGCCTGAATAACAGTATCAAACAAACCTGTTATTATCTGCGATTTGTATTCACTGGTTACTGCACATCACAGAAGTTTCATTAATTGCTACTGATAGCATCCTAATCTGTATGTAAATCCTAACAATTAACTTATTTTCTCTGCTCCCTTTTGGGATGCTAAATATACTATCTAAAATATTTTGTTACATCTTTTTTATAACTGCAAATAATATCTGTTGATTTTGAGGAGAAGATAAGGAGAGGTCTGTATTCTTTGCAATGCATCAGAAATAAAGTAGACAGGACTAACAATGCATGTTGTCATGTCAAAGAGGCAGATAGCAGCACATTCATTCCTTTCACATCAATAGTTATTTTTCTGTATCTGCAGCATGGGTAACGGGATAAAACACGGGGAAAGTGGATGTACTGCAGAGATGTATAAATATTTTTTTAATTTTGCCCTAACATAGGTTTTATTACATTTATAATCAGCAAAGAAAGAACTTGGTCATTTCAGGCCAGCCCTTCTAGATGTCTCAGTTGCATATATTTACATATATGCTTTATGTTGAAGACACATGCCACTGTTGAGGTAACTCTCTATGTGAGTGTTGTACTATTTTAAACTACTGGGGGGGTCACCCGTGTTTTCCTGAAATGAACTGCTGTGTCCTAAGGGCATACCAAACACTGCTCAATTGTGTTATAACTGGTAAAAGGTGAACTGGAAGTGCTAAGTTAAGCTGGTCGACTTTATGGTTAAACTCTACTGAATTCCAAGAACGTGTTTATTTGCCATCAATGGGCAGCATGGGAGCAGCATATCCTATACTTTTGCCATGGTAGCCAAGTAGTTAGTACTCATACTTTTCAATATTAGGATTCTAGGTTCTATTCCCACGGTGACCCTTACGCCATGGAGTCTGCCTTCTCTGCCTATGTTTACATGGGTTACCTTTAGCTGCTCTAGTATCCTCATAGAACCCAATATATATTGGCAAGTTAACTACCACACAATTTTGTCCAAGCTAGTGTAGCTCTATCACTGTGGTAGGAATGTTTGATCCTTAGGACTGGGACACATGAGAAAAGTATATATATTATGTAAAGAACTAGATAAATAAATACATACAGGTTCTCTGATTCTATATGTTCTGGTTAAAAAAAAAAGATACTGTACATGAAAGCAACTTCTAAGGGATACACTTGTGGCTTCTTAATGAGGTAAAGCAGCACATAGATGCGAGAATACAGTATAAGGAATAAAAAAAGGAACACAACTTTTTATGAAGGAGAAATTACACAGCTTGATAACATGACATCAGCTTTCCAATTTTCCTTAAGGCATTAACAGCCTTGACTTCAATGTCTGCTGCTGTGTTTTCCCTTTAGTTGAGCATCAAGCTAATAGCTGCACAGCATGGTGGAGAGACTGCAGCAGGGAAGAGGCGCTGACATCATTACATCCCCCGAGGAAATCCTGGTAGAGGCTGACTGACAAGCAACGTGCAGCACTCAAACTCGCCTCCTCTCAGAATGTGGGCATAAGTGATCCCCTGTCTGCCGTGCCCTATGTTCTGCCCTCTCAGCAACTAACACAAACGCTTTTTAAATGAACTGCCAGTAGTTAATAGATATAAATCAAAGCAAAGTCACAATGTTATGACTTGGGAAGAGATAGAATACCATTATAATGGCTGATACAGATCTCCACTGGAATTAGAATGGAATTGTAGGTTTAAAAAGTACTTGTTGGTCATTATCCATTTTATACGATGAGCCAGTGTTAGCTTCACTGGACACTGGTCACATAAGCACAGACTAAGACATATTGAGCCTATACAATGCCTGTCTCCACATTGTATGCCTCATTCTAGACTAACTTCCCTAGTTTCTAGTACAACATACTAAAAATTAGTGGACATCTGACCTGCATGAGCTTGTTGAACAGCCCATTCTAAATCTATGGCCATAATTATGGGGTTGCTCCGTCACTTTTGCAGCTAAAACAGCCTCCACTCTTCTGGGAAAGTGTTCCACAATATGTTGGAGTGTGTTTATGGCAATTTGTTGGATGAGAAAACCTGCCTCACAATCAGCATTCCAATTCATTCGCACAGGGCTCTATGCAGACCACTTGAGTTTCCCCACATCAAACTGGTCAAACCATGTCTTTATGGTATATTTTAGCCTAGTGCTTCTGCACTCAACTCCTTTCTCAAAACTACAGCTTGCCAGCACAGCCAATATGTAAACACATCCAAATATAAAAGTAATCAAGAATTAAGAGCAGCGCTAAATAATCCCTATTTGAATATTAGTGCATAATTCATAAATGATTCAACAACTTATAATTAGTATACCGTATATATATTCAAATGCAACATAAATACATGCAGAAAATAATCACCGTTAGTTCAGATAATAGTCCGTAATGATGTGATGTGATACATGCTCTAATACAAAACAGTTCTATCAGCTCAATCTTTCCTCCCCAGCCTTAATGTCCCTGCCCGTCCCCTTTCGTTCAATGAATTTCAGTTCTCTCAGTCATGGAGGCTCAGACTCACACGTATGCCTATGAACGCCTACTCCTCTAAACTGACATCTATCCATTAAGGCATTTTGATATTTGCATAGCTCCTACCAAGAGCCAGCTCACTGCTTGCATCATGGATGAGGGCTATGCTGTTTTCAAGAAGCTATATACAGCACCCTGTCAGCTCCTCCCACCAGCTATAGGTGGCCTGCATGGCATACAGAAGCACAGAGACCCAGCAATGAGTACACTGGGACTAAAATAAGGTGTGTAATGAAAACAGAAAGGTTATATTGAAGCATTTAATTAGTATGTTGGTGAGGGGGGAAAAGGATGAACCAGCAAAGACAAAATATAAGCAGATTGAAATTCAGCTTTAACCATTATGAATAGGTTAGAGCAATGTGAAATTTCAGAACATTGTTCATTTTTTCCTTGTTTTAGTGCTAAACAGGGTCATCCCTATAATGAGGCAGCCGGAGGCGAATGCCTCAGGTGGTATCTGATTGTTCACATGGGGAGGCAGCAGGTGTGCCTTTTGCTCCCTTTCCGGCCAGAGTGTCAGAGTGTCAGAGCAACCTGTGACGCCCTACCCGGTATCCCGCCAAGCTCACTGGCATCACTGGCTGCTAGGAGCTGAGCGGGACACTCTGGCTGGTGTCCCTGGCAACCAGTGATGCTATTCAGCTGGGCGGGATGCTGGACACAGCCAAATCCAGAGATACCACAGCAACCCCAAACACCCCACACCCCTGTACCATGCACCACTAGCATTCCCCTTTAACAACATTTGCAACATGCAATGACCTCAGGCGGTGGAAAGTTCTCCTGGTGCTAAATGCCCACTGCTGAGGACAACCATATAGGCTACCAATAACAATTCTAGCATTTTTGGATTAGGTACACATCCAAAATTAAGGCAGCAACAATGCTTCATTGCAGTACATACAGTAGGTAGGGTAATATTTTCATTTAAAGTTTATCTGCATAACAAAAGTAGGAGGTACAAGCAAGTCTTTAAACACACATAGATCTTAAGTAAAAGTTACAGTTTTACCTCATACAAAGGGAAACAAATGTTGTCTATCCATTCTAACTGCAATCTAGGAAGTTCGTCTTTCCTATTACGGTCAAAAATGGCCTGTTAAGGAAAATACACATAGTTATGGATTGTTTGGACAACACTTAAAGTACTTTTTATGAGCTTCATATATATTGTTCAGTTGAACATTTCGGTGTTGCCTTGATCTACCCATGATCAGCGATGAGAATGAAAAAAGAAGCAAGGAGCATTTTAGGCAGGCACAGCTTGCAAAACCTTCATGTAGAAAGGAACTTTGAACATTTTATTTTACACTCAATATACCACAAAAATTGATAATATAACATGCAGCAGTAAATTCAGCTGATGCATGCAAAAAAAGCCTTAATCAGTTGAAAACTTTATTTTTAATCATAGAATCTAGCAAACAACTTAGTGTAATAAAAATTCCTTATTCTAGCGAATGTAGAGCCAAAACTTGTTTTCATTTTTAGATAAAATAGAGAATGGTTAAGACCCTGTCAATTTTTTTAGACCCATTTGGAAGATTTCCCCTTCTGTTCCAAAGACACAACAGGGACAAATCTCTCAAAAGCAAGGGAAAACCTCTCTAAAGCTGGCCATGCACCTAGAAAAAAATCTATAGAAAATCTATATCAGCCTATGGTCAGATGGAAAAAGTGCAACAGATTCCTCCATCCATGCTAAACTGTGTGGATGGAGGAATCTCCCAATGGGCCAAGCTTCGGTATCTTGCTAGTCGGCCCCACTGGCTCTTAAAATACCTGAACAATGCCTGCATCTAATCAGATTGTTCAGGTATTTTGACAGCCTGCGGGGCCGACTAGCAAGATACTGAAACTTGGCCAAGTGGGAGATTCCTCCATACACACAGTTTAGCATAGATGGAGGAATCTGTTGCACTTTTTCCATCTGACCATAGGCTGATCGAAAAAAAATCTATAGAAAATCAATAGGTGTATTGCCAGCTTTAGACAGTTGCCACTGAACAGATTCCCCCATTGGAAGATTGCCACCTGTTTGATGGAAACTCTAAAGTTTTGGATTTCCCATCACTTTCTGATCTAGAGATAATGGTCATCAAGACAAACAGAGTTGGGAAATCTCCTTAACAAAAACACAGATAGCAATGAAAGTCCTAACCTTTCCTTCTCTATATAAAAAAAAAAGAAAGGTTTAGGGTTTACATATACTTTAATGCTTTTGTGAATTGAACCTAATGTTCTTAAAAGACGCCTGTACTGAAATAATGTAGGCTGCCTCAACCCTCTTGGTACTAGTTGCCCGGCTGTGGTATTGCTCAACATATTGCTCTGGAAACCCAGGTAAATCCAGTGTGGCTTAATTGAGAACTTACTGAAGGAGTCAACTTGAGCTCTGCTCGTTCCCGGTCTCCTTGCTCAAAGAACTCGCTGGTCACTAATTCCGCTACCTAAAAAAACAAAACAGTTTATGTTTTATTTTTTATCTGACTTCAGAAACATTTCCCATCAGTGCATTTCTCAAATACAGTTTACACAGCTGTCAAAATTTCCATAGATAAACTACTGTTGAGTTGGTGTTCATAAGCTCATACAGCACAATACATTTCATTAAACAACATAATTTATTGAATCCAGTTATGACATCTGTCCTTAAATTACATCAAAAGTTACATTTTGCAGGTATCCACACTGATCAGTAGAATTACTGAGAATTGTATTACCGAGCCTGTAGATATGTTCGGTTACCTGTGAAACATGCATTTTTGTTGGGACCTGAATACTAGTTAGAAAATGAACTGTATTCAGTAATATTGAATTATGTAATAAAATGGAATATAAATATTACTTCCAATAAATTATATGCTTTAACAATTATCATTTGAAAAATAGACAAGACTGTCATAACCAGATTATCAGAACTCATCATAGAAAACATGAAACACTTGGGGGCTGATGGGTCAGATTGAAAAAGCAAATATATTTATTTTCAGAGACAAAAAAAATCCGGGGACAGATCTTCAAATCAAGATTTTGTACCTAATACTGAAGGACAATTGTCAACTATGTTTCAATTTGTAATTTCAATGTGGGAGTGAACCATGAAAACCAAAGCAAGCCAAAAAAAAACAGCCCAATTGTCTCATTAGCCTTAAGCTGGCCACACACTGGTCGAATTTCAGTCAGTCAGCAGGACTCCGCTAAAATTCGACCAATGTGCGGCCCCATCGGGGAACCTTTCCTTCTGTTTGACAAAAGTGGATTTTTTTTTAGTTGACTTTTGTTGAAGGAGCCAATCTGAAAAATCTCAGCCAAACATTGACTGAAACCTAAGCTGCAGTCGCTGTTTGGGTATTCTGACATCGGTACACCTGCTGCTGTGAGGCTACAATAGACAGGGGGGGGATATTAGTGTGGATGGGGGAATTAAGAGTTTTTTCTCATTCAGCCACAAGCAATACCAACAGTGTATGGCCTACTTTAGTATCACACTAACTTGATGTCATAGCCATACATGACACACTGAAGCTGGGAGGAGGTAGGGTGAAAGAAAAAGTTTTCCCATTCTTTGTCAGTGCACTTAGAACCAATAACTAGGAGAGAGTAGAACAAATCATTTCTCTAATGCATTAGTTTGGTTCTAGGTATACAGACAGGGAAAACGCACACACAGTGGTCACATTGAGGACCCAGCTGGATGGTAGTGGCAGGAAGGACAATAGTTTGAAACCTTTTATTATATGCGAAAATGTGTTTTTGACAGTCAGCAATACGTTTTGTGGTTGGCTGTGTGCTGACTCTTGTAGCCCCACTGCCCTAGGACATTGCTTATGGTGGCAATGCAGAAATCTAGCCCCACACGTCATAATACAATCCTTAAATATAAAGTTAATTTCAGTAAAATAATCTAATCTTTCAAAATGTGTTGTTTTAAATGAACAGTTTAAACAACTTTAAATAATTTTCATTAAAAAAAACCCAACAACAAATATTTCTGGGGGAAAAGTCTATCGGATCCAAACAAATTATCTATTACTTTTAAATAAATGCTTTATTGAAATATTGTTTTCATTGAAAATAGGACATCTGACTGCTTTCTATGGCCATTATCTCACATTTCCTTTCTCTCGTTTTCACAAAGCATCCCCACTGAAGGTTTGATTTCAACTCTATGCTGAAAATATAAATACATTTGTCTGGGTTCGATTGTTCCAGCTCCAGCTCCTGCTGTTAATCAGTATTCTTTGTATTCATTCATATTACCCTCAGGATGTGATGGCCAATGAAGACATTTGACTGAATGAGTGGAAAGCCCTCAAATTTAAAAACTATGCAGGAACTGATTCATCATTGTCAGTATGTGACAGAGCCTGAGGTAGCTCCATGGGGCAGCCGTACGAGTTGAATGAAAGACGGCAAAGCTCACAACAGAAGGTATTACAAACCCAATTTTCTTCCCATTTCTTACAATTCTCATGCAGCACATTTTCGCAGAGGAAGAACACTGCACTGTTCATCTACAAGAGCTCACCTCATGGACAAGAAACATTTTACGATTTATAAATATAACTGCCAGGAAGACAACATTGCAATACAGCACCGGGGCATGTGTGCCAAGGTGATTTATTTGTAAAAATAAATAAAATATAAATATTGCAGAAAATCGTAAGACCAGGTCTGTGGCAAAGATGGATCAGCAATGGTGGCCATATATGTAAAGATAAAGAAACAATCCACCATATATTTAATTGTTTCCAACTGATCTTTCAAACACTTAGAATAAAAACCCTTATGTTCAATACAGTATAGGAGAGATCATTTTGGTCAAATTCTAATTATTATTATACAGGATTTATATAGCGCCAACAGTTTGCGCAGCGCTTTACAATATAAGGAAGACATTACAATCACAATACAAATTAAGACAAGATGGTAAGGAGGGCCCTGCCCAAATAGATTTTCCGCCAGAAGGGGTCATCCCTTTAATATGAAAAAAATTGTTTGTAGATCAATTGATCAATTGATTTCTGGAAGATTTGACATTGTAGCGGAACCTGTAGGGCCAGCAATTGTGTAAGCATTAATTTCTTGGAGATGTGAAGATAGGTCACCAGCACTCCAAAATGCAAAGAAAATATAATTTATTGCAAATAACATCACATAGGTCAAAATCGCCAAGGTTTCAGGGACGTGTAGGGTGCTTGTGAATTTAAAACAGTGCTGAGGGTGAGCAAATTAAAATAAATACCCAGTGTTAAAGGTCCTTGCCTCAAGGTGAGGAAGGGATCTGAGCAGGTCACTTCGAGCACCTATCTTATCTACACTGGCCTCAATGCTGTATTGTGTGCAGCAGGTACTTTCAACAATTTAGGGTTAAATTGTTGCTGGCATGTGTGTATTTTGCACAGATGATTTCTTCATATAAGAGCTTGATTGATTTATTAAGCAGTGTCATGGCCTCACCACACCCATACTGGTACTTTAAAAATATAAAATGACAGCACATTTATGAAATACAGTGGTGTATGTTACAAATGTGCTTAGAGCTTTGCTTGCTTTGGAACTTGAAAAGCCAGAAGGTGAACAGCCCTGTTACATGATCTGTCAAAGACATGTGACCTGCCTCTCCACCTATCAATGAGTGTTCTCTGTAGCGTTATGAACACTCCAATGGGCAATGCAGGCCCCACACCATGACCTGGATTCTATGAATGAGACCTCTTTTATGGCAATGTATTATTCAGTATATTTGTTGTCAATTAGATGACAAAAATATTTTCCTGCACCTCAAGCATAAAATAATCACAAAAACTAAATTCAGACCATAGAGCGTTGTAACTTTCCCAGTGATCACATATCCTTAAGGAAAAAAAAATATATAAATGCAGAGCAATATAATACACCACCGTTCCTATCAGAAAAGTGAAATCTTTATGGCGGAGTTTTGTAAGTCATATCCTATTATAACATTGTCCCATCAGCAAGTTCCTCCCCTATCGAGTAATAAATCAACTCTTGCCTGTCTTGAGGTCTCCCATGGTTTAGTTGCAGCGCCAAGGTCACATGCTGTCATTAGCATTGATCTGAAAGAGAGAAGTGGATCAAAGAAAACATACTACAAACATACTAAGCTAGTGTCCTTCACCCACAGAGATGTTATATATCATTATATCCATATGGGGTCTTCTATACCTGTGCCTACAGTCGATGGTGTTCCTGAGAATTCCAATGTAGAAAAATAATGCTCATTTATAATAATAAAATTGATGAATGATGTTTTGCTTTATACAGATGTTCACCAACTCTCTTAAATCTACATTGACATTTTATTTATTTCTCCCCAGGTCAATATGTAATTATGAATATAAATACATGTTTTCCGCTGGGACTTCAGCAGTTTATTTAAACGACAGGTTCAGTTTTAAACAAAACTCCAGCACCCCCTATATTCTGTGCTTCTCCTCTACCACTCCTCTTTCTACACATAGTGCAGCACATGTGCTGGCTAAGGACATGCGAATGGTGTTTGAGGGCATATGCTTCGGCTCGACTGAGCCAAAGTGACAGCCGAAGAGTGGAGAAAGAGCCGACCGATCTCCATGCAAATGACAGCTGGGCTGAGCCAGATGTGATCTTGCGGCTCGCTCCGCCCAGTTGTAATGACAGATCAGTGTCCCCAAATAACCTGGGCATGCTGATCTGTCACTAAACAATAACAACTGGACAGAGCCGGCCGTGACGTCACAGCCGGCTCTGCCCAGTTGTTATTTATTGGCTGGGACCTGCAAGAAGACAATAGGAAACAGTTGGGTGGAGATAGCTGTCACTGCTAGCTCCACCCAATTGTTTTTCTTTTTTTATCTTCTTTAAAACATCTTTTTTTTTATTTACATTTTAAAATGTATTTTTCAACTTTTTTTTCATTCTTCTTACTTATTTCCTATTCTCCTTGGAGGTACCGAGCAGAATAGCTGAGCCAAATGAGAATAGGGGTGAATGGCAACGGGTGAGCTGCTGAAGCTTAGGCTCAGCCGATCCATATGTTGGATCGGCTGAGTCGAAGTCCCTCTGCACTTCGGCTCACCCAAACATCAGCCATACTGTGCCGGAGTGAATAGCTGAACGTCATTCGGCTCACTTCACTTCAGCTGGGTTATTCACTCGGTTGCCTTCAGCAGCTCTGTGGATAACCCCTTAAATCGGTCAAAACCTTAAAGCAGAACTTTAACCCTTGCAAGGGGGCTACCCCTGCACTACAAAGGTTAAGTGCTCATTTTTCTCTAGGTGCTAAAAATTCTCACTCAAACTTTGTAGTGGGCTGGCTGCTACTCCGTTCCCTTGCGATGGCAATTACTTCGGAGTCCTCACGTCCTATACAGTGTATAGAGCATGATGATTCAAGGATCCTTAGACCGCTGCTTTGAAGGGGGAGAGAGGCTCCAAGGACCAGTCTAAGAGCAAGCCATTTCCAAGGATTGGGTGAGTATAAAAACAAGCATTTGCGGGGTTAAGAACACTGCAAGGGTTAAGAACATTTTTGGGCAGAGTCCCGCTTTAAATAAATAGATATAAAGAGGTAACTTTTGGTATAATTGTTAAGCTTGGCCCCAAGCCCCTCTCTTTTATTGCAAATGGTGGCTTAATTGACTAATACAGTCTGATTTGGAAGAGTGGAGGCTGGGTCAAGTCTAATATGTAGATGTAACTTCAGCTGCCTACATTGCTGGATCTGCTGAATGGTTTTCAGTGAACGCAACCTTTTTCTTTTATATACAGTAATACCTTGGTTTACAAGCATAATTCTTTCCGGCAGCATGCTTGTAATCCAAAGAGCTTGTATATCAAAGCGAATTTCCTCATAGGAAATAATGGAAATTCAGATGATTCGTTCCACAAACCAAAAATATTCATATAAAATGTATTACAATACTGTACTGTAATATAATACTGTACAAAATATAAAGAAAAATAAGCCGATTACCGGTACCTTAGTGGCCGGTGTGAGGGGGACAAGAGAGAGGAGGATTATTGTGTAGGAAAACTTTCACTATCACTAGCGGAATCACTGATATCTCTTGACTCAATGGAATCTTTTTCATTTCGTGAAACCTTAACAAGGAATCTATTCAATGCGACATTGCATTGTCATTAAAGAGACTCATCGTTCGCACTGCTACAGCCTTATTCGGTGGTGCTTTTCTAAAAAATTTTGCTCTTATTGCAAGACATTGCTTGTATATCAAGGCAAACTTTTTCAGAAATGTTTGCTTGTCTTGCAAAACACTCTCAAACCAAGTTACTTGTAAACCAAGGTATTACTGTACTCAGATTGGTTTGCACAGGTTTCTGACAGGCTCTTTTTTAAATAAATGTCCTATATAATATAATTCAATATGAATTCAATATATTAGTGTTGTTTTTGTTTGTACATTATAAGGCAGAACATTCCGGACAAACACAACATCAATCCTTGTTTCTTCTTTTTACCTAAATATATCTCTGTGATTTTTAACATTCCAGTTGTAGTCTCCTTTACTGACCAGTCCGAAAAACTCATTTCGTCTCCTGCAAAACACAGAACATGGGCAGGTTAATGGGATCAGAGATGTAAAAATGGAGATTTTTATAGGATGTGATGTTATGAGATTTGTTTGCCACTTGTAGCTGACAATGTTATCATGACAATTTATCAAGATGGATCAGAGTCTGTGTTCATTGTAACATACTGCCCTCCCTATGGAGGTCCCCAGCAAAAAAAGAAATTGCCATTCTACAGTACAAGATGTACCAAGAAAAAGACCTTTTAACACATTCAAAACCTACTTGATATCATCTGCTGGACACCTCTGCTAGTAACGCACAGACAGGACAGTTCTAATCACTGGAGTAAAAATTTTCCCGCTTGCACAAGGTGACATAAGGAGGTCTTTAACATTATATAAGAAGGCCTTTTTTTAACACCTTTTTTATTAGGTTTTCCAACAGTACAAAATGTAAGAAAAAACACAAACAGTCAGACAAACATTTGCCAGTGCGCAGAATCATACATAAGAAGGCCTTTTAACTGAACACTTAATTTTTGGACAGTTTTATTTAATTAGTTACTTAGTTGTTAGATTTATATTAATCTCCATCTCAAACTTAGGGGGTTATTCATGAAGGAGCCGAAGGATCCAGCCATAGCTTCAGCTGATCCTGCGGCTCTGTTCGGCCACCGGAGCCGCTGCTGTACGGGCTATTCACTATGGCCCGTACAGCCGCCGAAGGCTCAGCTGAGCTGAAGGCATATGCTACGGCTCGACTGAGCCGAAGCGGGGTGAACGGGCTGCCGAAGGCCGCACTTCCGCCCTGAAAATGACAGCTGGGCAGAGCCAGCCGTGATCTCACGTCTTGCTCCGCCTAGTTGTAATGACAGATCAGCGTCCCCAAGTGACCTGGGGACGCTGAGCTGTCATTAAACAATAACAACTGGGCAGAGCCGGCCATGGCATCATGGCTGGATCCGCCCGGTTGTTATTTATTGGGCGAGACCTACTAGAAGACTCTAGCAGGTGCCGGCCAATAGGAAACAGTTGGGCGGAGCTAGCTGTCACTTTTTACAAAAATCTTTATTTCTTTTTACATTTTTCTATTTATTTAAATTTTCGACTATTTTCATTGATTTTCTATTCTGCTTGGTACCACAGAGGTAAATCAGACTGTTTCATATATATTTTCATTGCCTGCACAAAGAAAGTGATACCGGCATGCCAGAAATGAGCATAGTTTCACTGAAATGAAGACAAGGTGGCATGACTCTGGGTGGGGGCTGAATAATTTATGGGTAGAGATTAAAATATACCTAAAACCAAAAACTTTTTTACATTTTGGATACATTTAAGTGACACTAAGCTAAGGAGTTAACTCTTAATGATACATTCAAATACCCACTCTTTTTTTAAATTGCTTATTTGTGTATCACTCAGCTGTAGATCCTCAAATCATCTCTGAATTGGTGCTGACAATGTCCTTCCTTCTGGAGGGTGCCTACTTTTGTTCCCCATGGTCCCAGTAAAGCTTGCCCCCGTGATGGACTAGAATCTAACTACAAATTATTATACTAAACATGAGATTGTAGTCCATCACAGGAGTGAGCTTGGAACGGTGGATACTTTACAACACACACAGGGACCATGGGGAACAAGAGTAGCCACCCTCCAGAAGGAAAGACAGTGTCAGCACCAATTCAGAGATGATTTGAAAATCTACACCTGAGTTTCGTGTCACTTTAAAAATAGTTTGCACCCCTGTTTGGTCACCAGGAAAAGTTGAAGGGGTGAATGTCCCTATCAGGTATAAAGCCAGCAAACAAAACCTGACAGGGGTTTAACTCTTTAGCACTCCATCCAAGACTTAAAAAAAATATGTTTTGACTTAAACTACACTAAAGTAACCAAGGACTGATATTTGAAAAAAATTGGCAGAATTAATTGATATATTCTCAAGCGGTAAGGAAATGCAAGTACATAGAGAAATCACCTAAAGAAATAAGGAAAAGTGAGAGCAATTATAAATAATAGAACCAATGCCTCAGGTGTGTAATGTACCAGACTGTGATTCAGTATTTCAGATTATGACTCCCTTCAAAGTAAGATTGTTCCAAATGAATATTTTTTTATGCCATGTATAACACGTAGTATTAAATCTAAACCACCGTATTTTATATTCCATTAATCACGGGACTCAGAGCTTCAATTGACTCATTTGAAGTTTTGTGGTGCCTCTTTTAAAAAATCAATTATCTGAACTTTTACAAAGTAAAGGCAATTTGTCATTTGCACTTTTATATCACCTGGCCCCTGGTATTCCATTGGTGATAATTTGCAAGTCTAATAATAGAATGGAAAGGGCACAGAATGACGTATGGGGATGTTAATTGCAGGTGGTGTTTAAAACTAATGATTTACAATCACTAGTGGTGTAATTAAAGGGGGACCATTTCAGCCAAGTCTAGCTTGATAGAACTGGTGGGTTTTCTTGATTCACTATTCTGCATAAGGTACATAGTTTAGTACTGCTTAAAAAGGACCATTCTTTCTCAATGTCTCACTCTGGTAAGTTTATAGCATATAATAATTACTTAGAGATCAATCCTCAGATCCAGTAGAGTGGTACAATGTTAAAGTGGTTTTAAGAGACATCAAATGATTTATAACCACTGTTGACTGGTTTTAAAATGGGTTTTATTTTCAGAGCAAACTCTGCTGTCTATTGGTGATATTTGCTAAGTTAACATCATCAAAAAGTAACAAAAGATTTGGCTGTTTATTAGCACTTTCAAATTTGTAATACAACTGTAAGGAGTAGCCATTGGTAGTGTAATCCACAGTCCTGCTGGACTCATTGTGGTTGGTCGGCTCATGGTGGGATGCAAGAAGGGAAATGTCCATGGTTTCCCTGATACCTAGAAGTGGTGAAGAGGTTGTAGAGCACTTGCCTTAGCAATGCCAAGAGCCAATGTATAAAGAGAGGCAGAGATGAAGAAAATGCTGGATGAGCCAGATGAGCTAAGAGGTGGATATTTGAGACAATCAACTTGGTGAAAAAAAAAATGCTGCATGAAGAACCGCTAGATGGCCTCAAACTGGTACCAAGAAAATAAAGAAAACCTAACAAACTACACAACACAACTGATAGATAAAACTGGCAAACAAAACCTTAATGAAAGATTGCTGATATTTAGAAATCCATTTTAAAATGCTTTATATTTTTTTTACATTAAATAGTTCATGTAATTAAAAACACTATTTAACAAATAGAGGCTGTTTATACTTTTATATGTATCAATGGTTTTGAAATAAAATGTATGTAGAAATGTGTTATAAAATAGCAGCTCCATGTAAAGAGACACTAAACTCAGGAGTTAAATCTTAACAATACATTCAATAAATCTTAATAATACATTTAACGAAAATGTATCTTATTTGAGCATCATGTGGCTGTAGCTTCTCAAATCATCTCTGAATTGGTGCTGACACTGTCCTTCCTTCTGGAGGGTGGCTACTTTTGTTCCCCATGATCCCTGTGTGTGTTGTAAAGTAGTCACCGCTCCAAGCTTGCTCCTGTGATGGACTACAATCTCAATACAAATTAGTAAACAAAACGTGAGATTGTAGTCCATCACAGGAGCAAGTTTGGAGTGGTGGCTACTTTACAACACACACAGGGACCATGGGGAACAAAAGTAGCCACCCTCCAGACGGAAGCACCGTGTCCGCACCAATTCAGAGATGATTTGAAGATCTACAGCCGAGTGATGCACAAATAAGATAAATTTTTGTTAATAGTTAAGGTACTTGAATGCATTTTTAAGATTTAACTCCTAAATTTAGTGCCACTTTAATATACAACAATCCAACACCAATCCAGTGCTACTCAGTAAAAATAGTTAAAGGAAGACAGCAGCTCAGAAAAAAAATCTGCACATATAAAAAAGACTTAGCAAGCAATATAAGTTAAAAAAATTGCATCTCAGCAAAAGTAAATTTAAAGTAGATCTAAACCTAAGCACTAAATTATGTGTGTTAACATAATTTTATTTTAATAGTGGTTTTCAATATTTTTACATCTGCAGCTTGCATTAAAATAACACCTGGTGACCCAGTGAAGATTCATGTTAAGGCACTTCCTGTTATGGGGTGACAACTGTCTCCTAATTGTGTTCCTGTGTTGTCCCCTGTCAAACATGCCTCTGTTGAAGACTACAAGTGGTTGTAAAGACACACATTGCAAAGGCATGGTTCACTATTGTCACTATTAGGGAGCCAACAGACCAGAGCAATGATGAGCAGCCGATTGTAAAGTGAGTGCACATACACAGAAAGTGTAGTGTAGAGTCTGGAGGAGATCAGCAACACTGAGATGCAAATAATGATTATTGAATATAATTATGGAAGTTGTATATGATGCACAGCGCTTAAGCAAACTAAATTTCATCCAGTTAGAATTTAGATGTAATTTAAATATTGTCCATCAACATGAAGAAGAGTCTCATTATGCTCCTCCACTCAGAAATGTGGTCTTCTTGTAGATAAGTGCCAGTGCAAACGCAATCCATTGCAAGTGCAATCCATTAGTGTATCTACTGGCAAGATTAAGGACCTTCCCTGCCGCAGTTACCAAACAGTGTGCCACCTGTTCAGCAAATCATATCCAATTTAATACCTTTGAACTTTTTGGTATGTGATATCAGGAATTCCTGATCAGATTATACATGACAGTTTTGAGGTTTTACCTTAATTTTTCAGTTTTCTTGTTAGGTGCTCTGCATCTTTGAGAATCATTTTCTAATTTATCCAGTACCAAAACAGCCATTTAAATGTATAAAGTAACGTTAATACTATGAACTAAGTGGCTATTATGTGTACATATATGGATAAATTTGCGAGGGAGATACAAAACCAAACAATAATGAAAATGGCTGTCACGGATGACCAATCTTTGGAAGTCAGCCAGTTTTCCCTCCATGTCAAATCCACTACCTTCAAAGGGAATTTGCTTGTGTCTGCGTTTCATTGGTTCCAGACAGCGAGCTGCGGGGGTTATTTTACATGTACATATTTGGGATGGAAGGCAAAGAAGTCTATATGAGATGATAAATCTGCGGTCTCATGATGAAATGGACATGTTGTATGTTTTTAAGGAACTGCATCTTTAAGGGATCTTGAAAAGCCTTTCTTATTTGCGAGCTGGTTTACACTGTAGCCACTGAACCTGTGCACAGATCACATTTGTCAGGCCCATCTGGCAGCCCCTGACATTTAAAATGAGTATGGCTCATTTGTACCAAATTGCAAGCAGCCTCAGAACAGTCTCACTCCATACAAAAATGACTAATCTGGTGGCACAAAGTACGTCTCCTGTGCCTTGTGTCTAGCCATGTAAACAAGCGCACGGAAAGAACGTATTAACCCGCATACAGCTCATTACTTTGTCAATGAAAACCTGGATTTTGGGGGGATTTCTCTCTATATGTTAAAGTGTTTCTCTACTCAAAATGAAAAACATAACTATTTTATATCCTGCAGGAGGATCTAAAATCCTCCTGCAGGATAAAAACAAGGCAATGTTTCCACTTTACTAAAAATATGTACATTAACTTGTTACCCAAAAGTAAGCTTTTGTGAACTGATAACGGACACTTTAGAGAAAACCCATAAACACTTTTAATCTACTTATAGAATGTTTAATCCACTTGTGCATGGAATGTGCAATGTATGCTGCTTGTGGATAATATACATCAAAAGACATTAGTATACATAGTATTAGTATACAAGTTAAACAGTTGATAAGAGCCAGAAGGTAGACCCTGGACAATATTTATCAGTGGACTCCTAGCAGCTACTGAAAACAAGAATATTCATAATTCAGACATACTGTACTTTGTTAAAGTGGTTACACATCATTTAATCTGATTATACAATATCCTTTAGATTTACAAACACCTATGCAGTGTAGGGTCCACCTGACTGGATAGATTAAGTGTGTAGATGGGTCCTGGTTAATCTACAGGAAACTGTACAGAGATAATACAACCAGGTTGTAATGTCTGTGGTCTAAATAAATATAAAACAAATATATAAAAACTGAAGCAGTATAACAACATACTCACATAAAACATTGTATATATAAAGATACATAATTTATCAAGTGCAAAAACTTAAGCAATATAAAGTTGTTCATATAGCCCGCTTGTGACTATTTCCAAACCAACATTGTCCCCTGGTGTGTTGCTTTCCACCTATACCTGTCAACGTCACTTCCATCATAAAGGAGTTTGTTTGGGGCCCCTGATGAAGTCCTTTGTGATGCAACGCTTAGGGGGGACTGTAATGATGAGAGTGCACATTCTGGAAGTGAAGTAGACAGACTGAAACCAGCTAGTGATGTGAGGTTCTGGGTGCACAATATACTGTATGTGCACTTGTTTTGTCAGTTATACCCCTTTGACCCATTTTAACCTTTTCTTTTACTAAATACATTTTAAATTGATTACACTATGTTCCACGTTCTTCTCAGGAGATACTGGGAGAGCTATAGCATTGCGCTGCAACAATACCTCTGAGGATATGGAACAACTGTGCATGTCCTTTTAAAAAATATTTTAATTAAGGTCTATTTCAGAAGGTGAGTTTCACTCCAACTGGGTGTGAAGTACCACGTGGAGGGAGCTCACAAGCACACACACAAAACTTTTATATTGTTGGAGTGGAAATAAAGTTAACACATGTTAAAGTTGAACTTTGGGTTCCACAAAAGTTTTGCAATAAACTGATTATCATTAGCATTCCTCCCACAGGTAACAATACTATTTACCTGAGCTAAAGCACTACAACATTCTGGGAATCTCTCAGGGCTTTAGGCCTGAGTGGACAAACTCCAACCAAGAGGCTGTCTATTTAACACTCCTTCCTTCGACAAAGGCCCATTTGCCTTATTTTTAAAATAGCTTTGCAAACACTCTAACTTCATGTTCTTTCTTTTTAAGTCATACTTGATTCACTAACCAAGTGTTAAAGCCAACCCAAACTTTCAGTTTAAATCAGCTATATACAGTCCAGTTGCATGAGGACAAAGGTTGTGCAAAGTCTTTTAGATTGTTTTCTTTAGAAAGCAGCCACAGTATCACAGGCAAATTGTATAGTCTACCCTTTGTGCTATCTACACCTTGGAGTGGGTGTAAGCCCTTAAAAGGGTTGCGATGCAGAGTCTAAGCACACCGACCAGATATTCGTCAGAGCATCTGGAAAGGAATGATGGACTTTACTGGTGGGTGTACCAGTATGTGCCCTTAGATAGAGACAGACTAGGAATAGAACCAGAGTATGGCACACAGTCAACAGGCAAAGACAAAAGAATAAGGGCGAGCAGTGAAAAAGCCTAGTCAGGCTGCAGCAAGGTGCAAGAGGATATATAGTGAGAGACCAGCTCAGAAAAACAACTAGCAAGATGCCCTTTTTTCTGTGCTAGAAAACTACCTAGGAGCCCAAGTCATAACTGCAGGGTTCCATTGAGCTGTTGTTCCTATGATCTAGGGCAGTGTTCCCCAACCCCTGGTCCGCGGATCAAATGGTACCGGGCCGCACAGTCTCAGTGCGGTCCGGTCATGCAATATATGGCAGTGCACGGTCCCAGTGTTCGAAATCTAGGGGATGGGAAAGTAACTTTTGAGCTGTTCAAAACATTATCCTGGATCATCAACAAGTCTTTATTTTCTATAGCCCAGGCTTAAACTGGTGGCATGGTTTGAAGAAAAGCAGGCAAGCAATCAATTTTAACCTTTCTTTAAATAAGTCAAGTTTGCACAAGATTCTTCCTAATTAATCACAATGACATTACTATACTTTGCCTTGTATCTCAATCTACGCACAACTGCAGATTCAAATGTATATGTGGCCAATAGATATATGCTATAACATAAGTAAGTATCATGGTCCTATGTCGTAACTCCAAGCCAACCACTCTCTTTCCTGCAGCTCTGGAATTTATATTCCTTCTTAAACAGTTAACAAGACTGGGAATGGATTTCAGTGATGGCATTTTTCCTGAACCATAGGCTTGTAAACACAATGGGGAGCCATTAGGATTCATGTAGCTGGGAATCTTGCCCTTAACATTCACGCGTAAATAGGCTGCTGGCTGCCTGTGCTTATGCCCATCTGTCTAGTGGGCATTGTGCCTGATCACAATGTGAACCACCGTCTCACTGAGGCCCAGAGCTGAGTGATAATGTATCAGAAAGCTGGCTGGAAGCAGCTTTGAGTCCCATTTCTGTTCTGTAGGGTCTGAACCCTCTGAAATATGTAGAGGATTAGCTTATACACAGTGTTCTTCCTTCACATAAAACACAGAACACCATATTCCAGGATCATTGCTGTAATAAGGCAAGGGAATGATTTTGTTTAGGGTCTAAACTTCAGTGGAGGCATATGATGACATTCTCACCTCACCTCTGGGTGCAGGAAGACCTCCGCTTCTGTGTTTACCGCTTCAATGATCCAGGAACTGCACCACACTGATATAGGGCATGTATGGCCAAGATGATGAGGAGCGGGCTCAGTACTAGGAGAATGGTTTACTACAAAGAAGTATGGGGATGCAAACTAAAGTACTGCCTGTGATAGCAGAAATTATTGGTTCAATTGTCAAACTTTCTCAAACAATATCCTTGGAAAATGCCAGCTTGTAATTACGGCTGTGCAAATTAACGATTCATTTCTCGATTAATCGTTAATCTTTTTGATCGATTAAAATTTTTTGGATCGATTACATTTTTAAAAAAACGTTCTGCATGAGCGCCAGCCAAGGCATTGGCCTATACACATACAGCACAGCAATGAAGTAATAACATGAACTAGGGTCACACTAATCCAGCACGTTATTATTCTGAGTTGCCCCACTCAAGTGGCGGCCATATTGAGTGGGGCACGTGAGATTAATAACGTGCTGGATTAGTGTGGTACACGAGCTCCCTCCGGTCCCCTCTCCTCTGCAAGAATGCGGAAGTGTTGTATAATACATCACTTCCGCATTCTTGTGTCACTCTCCAGCTTCAGAAGCTGGAAAGAAGCTGATGGAGCAGATCTGTGCTTCATCAGCTTCTTTTGGGGGGTCCTAGGTGACAAAATTCATTTCAGTACAGCGTTGCATGATGGAATAAACGTCAGTCAAAGTACTGCAGCGCAGAACACTGAAAAATGGCCTGGCCAGGAAGGGGGTCTAAACACCTGGTCTTGAAGTGGTTAAGGTTTAATACAATACATACCTGGAAGTGTTGCACTGACACAGTACATAGCATGCACACCCCTACCATGAAAAATATATCTGGTGACTGTTGGTTATGTGTTTAGATAAAGCACTGAGATCTTGAGGAATGCTGAATTAAGTTTGACTTGCTTAGGAGGATATTACATCAGAATACAGCACTATACAGACGTGTGATCAGTTGCTCAGCGGTTGCGAGTGTTGAGTTAGCAAACCGTCCCTAAACCGCTCAGCGCTGCTAACTTAGCACTTGCAGCAGAATTGAATGTGGATGCAGAGTGCTGAGTGTGATGGAGAGGTGGGGGCAGAGCACCAGCGGCCATTTTAACTATGGGCACACCAGGCAGCACTGGAAAAAAGTGCCTGAACCCCGATGGAGGAAATCACAATTCAGTGTGGGAACCTACAATTTAATGTTTTGGTGGATAATGGTATTTATTAGTCAAAAATATTATCCTCTGCCATTTTGCTTAGCACTGTGCAGCTGAAGCAATCAGTGAAGCTGTTGCAGCACACTGAAGTGCAGCAGAACAGCTACTCAGCGCTTGGCTAAGGAATTGAACACACCTCACCTCAGCATACAGAGAGAACATACTGTATATGGAGTGTAGTATAGAGCCCTGGTTCTCAACTGGTGGGTCGTGACCCAAAAGTGGGTCGCGACCCCATGTGCAGTTGGTCGCCGCATGCCTTCCATTGCACTAGCTGAGAGGCTTCTCAGCCTCCCCATAGCAAAGCACTGCCAGGTCTCGTGACAAGCAGCCATTCAAAATATGCTGCCCGACGCCAAATGTCAGCTGGGGTGGGCTGGAGGTATGGCCATGAGGGAGCTCCATCCACACGTTCATTGCTTACAGCTCCCTCACGTGACCAGAGTGACATCACATTCTGGCTCCTGGCACCTCTACAGGGAGTGCAAGGGAGCTGTACAAGCAACACACCTATGGATGGAGCTTCTTCACAGCACAGAAGCCCACACTGAACCCCTAAAAAATTTGGGAGTGTGTATGTGTGTGTGAGAATGTCTCTGAGTGTGTGAGGTTGTGTCTGTGGTTGTGTGTGTCTGTCAGTGTTTTAATCGCAAACTACCGCACAATCGCACCTATTTTTCTGATGTGGGAAGCTGGGGTGTATCAGTATATTCATAAATCCCATCTCAAATTGACTTGCATCACAATGTCATATAATATTAATAAAAGCAACCACAGGAATTTTAGAAGATATTTTAAGCAGAAAAGTCATATAAACATGCTATTCTGAGAGAAATTGGTTTGGACAAAGAAGCAAACTATGGAATCGGGTAGAAGAGGGGGGCCACAGGCTGCTTTAATATAAAGATAAAACAAAATACAGCACAGGCTGGGGAATTGCATCAATTTTATTTCCACAAACAGCCATCCTGTAAGGCTTCCCGACATTAAGTGGAAATTTCTCATTTTTGTGTCACTCCAGCAAGAACGGCTTAGCCTATAAAAATCCTGCATCAAACATATATTAAAGAATATCTGACTTGTATTTTCCTGGAGTTCTTGTTTTCATTTCAGGTCTACATGAAAATAAGTTTGCTATATTTTTACATTCTTGCTTGCTGTGTCATTATTATAATATTAACGTTTCTCCTCTAGCAGCTATTGATATGTTAGGCAGACAAATAAGCATCCATGCTGAACTACAGTTGTGGGAAAAGTTCCTGATGCTTAAAGCAAACTGTAGTTTGACTAAAAAATATACTGTGAATGCAGTAGCTAGGGGATGTACTTTTTATCATTACAAATGTTTTAGAGTATCTTGGAATGGTCCCAGCCTTCTATTGATAACATGCATCCCTTGTATCAGCTTAAAGTAAGAAAATTAGGTTTTAGAGGAGTTTAATATCAGTTGCAAGTCCTGAGGTGCAGACATGTACCAGTCTGTAATGAGTTTTACTATTTGTGCTGGCACCACTGAAAGACTGGGCTGCCAATTTGACAGCCGGATCCTGCCCCATGTCTCAGGAGTCCCCGTCAGTGCTACTAACACACAGAGTGGACCAAGCTGTCTAACTGACAGCTGAACCATGTAGATTACATCAGGGGATTGGATCTGTGGAGCTTTGCTGTCTGAATGATAGCCTGCATCTGCTCTTGGTATTAAAAGCTTCAGAAAGTTTTTTTGTATGAATGAAGCTTGTAATAAATATGTTTAATTTGAAAATTAGAGATATAGAAAATTGTTCCTATTTACCCCTAAATACAGCATGCATCTGTGTACCATAGCAGGAAAATTGTAAGATCCTCTGGGGTGGTACCTGATGGGAGTGGTGTTAGAGAATATGACTATTCTATGTAAATGAACATTACTGGAGGAGGTTGGATCAATGACATAATGGTTTTATAGCCATAAGAAGTGTGTGAGCATGTATATTCAGGATGTACTAAAAAGCTTAGGTGACTGTAGTTATTAGTATTTGTGCAGTGAACAGTGTCACAATATTTGACTTTTTTATTTTCTTTCTGAAAAATCAGATTTTGTCACAATGGTTTAGATGAATGTGTAGAATTGGAAACACTTCACAAAAATGAATAATCTTGCGCCATCTGAATTATGATTCGACACTGGCATAATCCATGTGTGTAATGTGAAAACCACTCAGATGACAAGCAGGCTGTCTCAGCATATGGCAAATCGCTGCAATTTTTATAGGTTTTTTTTTCTTCATTACTCCAGCTAATACAGAGATTGCTGGAATAAAATGAAAGAGGCTTATGCTGCGTGGTCAAGGCGAACTGGAATGTGACATAAATGCATATTACAAATGCTACTAATAGGATTCAAAGTCATAAGCTCAAAACAAAATGAATTTCTCTCATTCAGATTCATGGCATGACAAGGACATTAAGAGCCTCACCGGGGGAGAAATGGCAAGAGGAAGGAAGCATGGATGTCTCACATTAACTAGCGCCTACATTTTCATCAGGGTCTTTGGTATGCACAGTCATGCAAATGTGTAAAGGCACTTTTGCTTCTCTTTAAAATGCAGTCAGTGTCGCAGATAATCTAAAGGTAGTCGTCCTCAAGAAACACCAGATACCTGCATACAAAGGTGACCTGAAGGCGTGCCAGAACCTTTGCAGTGGTTGAAGGTGAAATATGTATATTCTCAGTGATGGGGTAGCAGTCTGTTGGTGTATGTGCTTAGTGACTTAAGAGAACCTAAGATCCTCCAACATGACTAATTCTAGTAAGTACAAAAACTTACTTTTTGTACAAGCGATTCATCATCAATCACAACAATGAAAATACTGATCGTATGATGAAATTCAGCCAATGGTTATCAAGTTGGCATAGTCAAAATTGATCAAATGATTACTAAACCAGTTGAATGGAGGGTCTTTGGTTTGCAATTTTTACTCAATTTGAACAGGTTAGTCGTACTGAATGATTGATTGCACAATCATATCAATATGATTCTGGGCTCTAACCCCCCTTCACTAAAAAATGCACAAAAGGTGTGTTTTTCAAGCATTTATTTTTCTGGTAACGGGCTTTGCATTGGCTAAAAGTAAAAATAAAATAAAACAGTGATGCCTGAAATGCTTCAAAAACACCTGTACAAATATATGCCTGTTAAAAACACCCATGTGTGTATGGGGCCTAAAATGTAACTCAAATTAATCTGTTACGTCACAAGACTTGTTCCACCCATTTGTTGACATTTGGGACTATTTGCTGCTCAGATCAAGGGTCTGGTAAAGGATTTTAGTTCTTTTTTTTTTTTTGAGTTGGGGTCCCCCTAAAATTCTTATCAGACCTAAAAGGTCTGGTATAAATTGGGGGGGGGGGAGGACCCTGAACTTTTCTTTTGTTATGGTTTCTGTGGACTGTCAAAAGTTAAAATTAATTAATTTATTTTTTTCTAATGTCACTTTGCTGCAAAAATTTGTTCGTAATTCTCTAATGATCCAAAATTAACAAAAATCTCAAGTTCAGGTGAATCCGAATAACAAAACAAATTGACTTTTGGACCCAAATCCCCAAAAAACGAAATAATGAAAATCCGAAACAAAACACATTTTTTGCTGGCGCACATATCTAGAATCGAGCCTGAATCATATTGTCACTGTTGTGGCAGCAGCAACATGACCCTCAAAACAGTAGCTTTTATTGGGGGGGGGGGAGGACCCTGAACTTTTCTTTTGTTATGGTTTCTGTGGACTGTCAAAAGTTAAAATTAATTAATTTATTTTTTTCTAATGTCACTTTGCTGCAAAAATTTGTTCGTAATTCTCTAATGATCCAAAATTAACAAAAATCTCAAGTTCAGGTGAATCCGAATAACAAAACAAATTGACTTTTGGACCCAAATCCCCAAAAAACGAAATAATGAAAATCCGAAACAAAACACATTTTTTGCTGGCGCACATATCTAGAATCGAGCCTGAATCATATTGTCACTGTTGTGGCAGCAGCAACATGACCCTCAAAACAGTAGCTTTTATCTAGGAGCCATAGCCAGCTCAACCCATAGCAGCCAAATGTGAGTGTATAAGAACTTTAATTAGTACACTACATGTTTTTACATGTACTTCTTAAATTTTTCTTAATAATAAAAAAATTAAATGTAAAGAAAACCATCATTAAAAATGCCTTTGTTATACAAGCATCTAAAAGTATAAGTGATATAATGCATGATAACGATGCAATGATCATGATGATGACAACAGAAAAACAAGAAGTAAAATCTGGAGAAGCAGAAACATGTTGCTAGTGGAATAAGATAAGACTTTCTACAAGAGATATATGGTTCCACCCACACAGACATATATATATAGATCTACATATAGATCTATATATAGATATAGATCTATATATATAGATATATATATATTGAATAGGAATGCTGTATTTGCACATAGCATACCATCTTTCTCCCTAGGCCTTTGACTTAGACACCGTTACACTCCTTTTAAATGTAGCCAATATTATTACATCATCAATGGCTAATTAAAATACTTCCATGCATGTCCTCTAATCCATCAAGTAAATAAGTAAAAACTGATCCGATGCTCATTTTTTAACATTCAGCAATATGTTACCACAGTAATTTATTTAAAAAATTGCGTAAAAGGAAACACATGCTCTTTGTAGTATCACACAGTTATAGCATTAGTTCACCTAAAGGAAAGCTGTCACTGCTGATCCATTTGAAAGATATATTTTCTATTTAAAAGAGAATTAAAGCTAGCTGTAATTATATAGCACATGTCCCCAACTGTTCAAATGAGTGCACAGCATAGTGGCTTATTGGTTATCACTTTTGGGGTCTCTGGTTAGAATCCCGGTCACTATGTGCATGGAGTTTGCACGATCCCCTTGTGCTTGCATGGATTAACCTCCTTCTAAGCTGCATCAACCTGCTTCAGCTGCATTTGCATTCCCATCAACTTGTATGGGGAGAGTAGTACTTCTAAAGCGAGTAAGAGCCCATTGACACTGTCCATTACTGTGTTTGCATCCCCCAGAATAGATGCCTGCTACATCTATGCAAATTTTCCCTGCATGTGGTCTTATTCCTTCTGCACATTATAGCTCAACAGGTTTAAACCTGCAAAAAAATTATTAAGCTCCCATGATGCAGTGGGGACTTTGCCTGCTCTGCTTCTTCATCAGCCTTGCTGTCCATTAGCATTATGTAGTGAATGATGGAGGCAAGTACATAGATTTTCAGCGTGTCAGGTACTATAGTGATTCTCGTTTATTTGTTATTACAGGTATTTATATAGCGCTGACAATTTACCTGAACGCTATTCATTCACATCAGCCCCTGCCCTCAAGAAATTTACAATCTACGGCCCCTATTTCACAGGCATACATACACCTACCAGGGCAAATTTAGACAGGAGTCAGTTAATCAGCCCGTTCTAGCCGAGCTTGAGAAAGAGGTGATACCTCGAAACGCGTTGCTCTCTCCCCCCTTTAACAACATCCATCTCATCACCATTACGGATCGGATCGCCCGCCGCCTGCCGGCATTCTGTCACACCGGCTCCGGCACACTGCTCCAGACAGAGACCCAGCACTGACATTCACAGCCGCGGCCACAGCAGCTTAGCCTGCACCGCTGAGTTTCCTTCACACCGCTCATATCCCTCATTCATATAGTGGTGTCACGGACTGAGTCCCCGCTCCGCTTCCCACTCCTTGCTCACAGTCTTTTGCTCCCTCCTGTGGACGAACTTCTTCCGGAAACACACCAGCCAGATTCGGGCACCCACCACGGGTGTCCCAATCCTCCATACAGGTCGTCCCTCCTCTGGTCCCTGGACCTACATGTAAGTGTTTACACAAATATTTTTTTGCTATGATTTGCCAAGTTAGCTAGTGCTCCATTGTCCTCGCGCCCTTTGTGTTCCTTTGTTGTTATTGCATTCACAGGTTCTGCTGCTGTTTCCCAGGGCTGCGTGTTTTAGTTAGTTATTCGCCCCTGGGGCCCCATCCGAGAGCGCTGTTCGTGTCTTTTGTTTTTAATGGTTGCTTGAGAGTTACTATTAAAAATAGGTCTAACTAATGCCATACCCCATACTATACCATAACATAAACTCTGTATTGACTTCATATTAATATTGAAATGCAGTAATCAAAAGCAAATTATGGCAAATAGGCACATGATTGTTTCCAGAATAATACATGCCGCAGATCAGCAGAACAGTGAGCACACAGGGGATTCTTTTTTTTCCGGTTAGATGAGAGTTCTGGTTAGTTGAATACCGCATAACAGAGGGTTTACTGTACTGTGATTAATATCAGGCACCTAAAGGAAGTCTACATTTGAGCTCATCTACTGTACAGTATATAGCAACTGTAAGTTTGCACTGCAAGGTAGCGCTGTGAATGAAATGCCACCGCTACACAGGCTGCAATGTAACATTAGCAGATAAATGATATCTTATACAAGCAAATGATGATTTAGCAAAACAGCAAAATCGTCTCTATCTGTCACTTAGCTTTTGTTATGTTATAGGGCCCCATAATACATTGTCATATCTAAAGCCTCCAAAAACCTATGTTAATCTACATTAAAATCAGGTTATAGTAAGAAAGCCTTTAACTGTCTGCTCACCCACTTCACTTCCTGAGATCACATATATTATTAACAGCCATGGCTGGAGGAAAGAGAAATGTCACACTGAAAGAATGCCCTGTATTGCAAACCAGGCTCTCAGCTGAGAGTCAGACTGTCCCCATGGAATAGCATAGCTCTGAAAAAACATTTTGTCAATGTATATTAAAAAAATGTTATTAGTTACATCAAACCGATTAATAAATACAATATTTTAGACGTGACACATTTTCTTTTTAATTCGGTTAGTAAAAAAGGTCAACTTATATCATTAAGTTAATATTTATAATAAGGAGATATTTATTGTGACCACGGGTAAAAAGTGAATACATACTCAAAATGAAGTGTGATATCCGTGGCGAGGATGGACTGCTTCAGAAGCTGCATGAGGTCGCTGTACTGGTGCGATGACAGGTTGGAGAAAATGTTGTGCCCCTGCAACACAAAAGCTACAAAAAATAAATAACTAATGATACAGGCATGAACATGTCTGAACATCAGACTGAACACTAATGGCGAGTTACTGATACACAGCAAAAAACATACAGTTGTATTTAGAGACTTGGTCAATACTGAATGACAAACTGCTAACCACTTGGCTGAAGACATCTCTTGCTCAGCAGTCTAAGAATCGGTGTGGTCATTATTGATCTTGGCTCAGAACAAGATCTAAAGTATGCCTGTCTCATGTAAAGTGTCAATTTACTCAAAAATGATATTCCACTTAAGGGGAAACACTAGGGTTTCCCCTTGGTCAGTAGTCTACTGGCCTGGACAGTCAATATAGGACAAATCACTGATATCAATAATAGAAAAGGGGTCATAGGACTGTTACTTTCTCACAGAAAATGTGGTAACCTTTGTAGATACCCACCAGTTTCCTAAATCTTCCAGGAATAGATTTTCAGAAACATGTGGATGAGGCCACTTTCTGATGCCTGTATTAGGGTGTTTCATTCTTCATGGAGTTGATTTATAAAAACTTCTACCCAGTCAAATGCTAGGCAAATGCTGTGTGCAATTTATTACCGCAACTAGAAGCAGCTGAGGAGCATAGGAAATTCCTATACTCCATCTAGTGGCAGGAATGCCATGTGAATGGCATTCGCTGAGCGTATGGCTGAGCAGAAGTTTTATAAATTATCCCCCACCCCAAAGTATTATTATTATTATTATTACAGACAATGAAGAAAGAATATAGGACTATCTCTAAAACAGCAGTAGGGTTAAATCCTATAGCAATGGGTATCAGCGTATAATTTTTTGTAGGGAAAATCTGACTTCTGGGCTTTACATAGAATATAGAAAGCCAGTTGGTGGTTCCAGTCACTAGTCTTCTCATAACTGAAATACTAGTGTTAGTTGGACTGGCACTTGTAATAATGATACTGCGTAGTGAAACATATTTCAATGTATAATTCAACAGGAACCTCATACGTCTCCTCATAGCAAAAGCTAAAGGTATATTCTACGTTCCTGGTGCCTAACCTGCAGCCCTTTGACAGTTATTGTGGGTCATTGGAGCCCCTGCAGACAGTAGTCTGTGTTTTTAATACCTAGGTGATTAGGAGGCGGGGGGGAAGAGTGCTGAGGGGGACCCACTAGAAAATAAGGAATTTAAAACTTTTAAAGAAAAAGAACAACATCCCCAGGCAAACAAATATTTTTTTAAAAAAAGAAGGTTTACCGGTAATATCGCTTTAAGTTGTAAATGGGCTATAATAGAAGTGATCTTTAACATATGATATGCCTCCATTCACTGACCATGTACTGAACCATAACCCTAGTCTGCAGCAACTCATACAGCATGTTCACGGTCTCTGACCATCTTCTGTAGCATGTTTGTTGTCTTTGGCCATTTCTTGTAGCATGCCCATAGCCTCTGACCATCTCCTGTAGCATGTTTGTTGTCTCTGGCCATTTCTTGTAGCATGCCCATAGCCTCTGACCAGCTTATGTAGCATGTTTGTTGTCTCTGGCCATTTCTTGCAGCATGCCCATAGCCTCTGACCATCTCCTGTAGCATGTTTGTTGTCTCTGGCCATTTTTTGTAGCATGCCTATAGCCTCTGACCATCTTATGTAGCATGCCTGCAATCTAAGTCAGCTTTATGTAGCATTACATTCATTGACTATTATGTATGGCCCTTTGGTGATGCCAGGGGCTGCTCTAGAGGCCCCATTTATCAAGAAAGTTGGCCATCACTGCTGTACCTGCTCCAAGTTTAGAAAACATGATTATAAATACTTTAAAAACCACTCCAATTTACCAGAAACTCCAGTACCTGCATTTTCGTGGCACATAGTACACAAAGGGGCATATTTATAAAGCAGAGAATCTGATATTCACCAAATATTTTCTGCAGGTCAATCTTCCAGGTGCATGTGTTTTAAATGATGATGATGATTGATTCATCACCAGTGTTTGGTGAAAGTCACATTTACGCTTTTATAAATATACCCTAAAATGTAAAGTGAATATGTCAGGGTCCAAAAAGCGCCTTCATTTTAGGAGAGAGCACACAAACACAGTCATGTACGATGCTCCTATTAGTATAAAACAATAGAAACAATCAGAAATATTGTACGTCTGTTCAGTCTCTGTAAAGCACCAAGCTCCCCGCTGTGCTGTGATGGATTTACATTAGACGAGCGCTAGAATCCCTATCATCTCCAGGAAAACAATTTCATAAACATAAAGCTGCTCAGGAGACAAATTCCAGTGACTGAGCTTGGATTTAGCATAATGCAAGCTCATTCAGAAAGGCATTTCAAAGAGCAGGGATCCCTCACAGCCAATGAAATTCCAGTTAAAAGCAGACAAATTCCCAACTCTGCCTATGCAACACATAAAGAGGTGGTGTCAATAGAGCTCCTATATATTCTAACAGTTCCGCTAAGATTCTTTTGGTCAAGAAATTTGGTGGTGAGATTTGTCTGCAACAGTACACCCCTTTTAATTTTTGGATGGTATTCTGGTTAAGTAACTATGGATTATTTTTTATTATTATTATTATTATAGAGGATTTATATAGCACCAACAGTTTGCGCAGCGCTTTACAATATAAGGAAGACATTACAATCACAATACAATTCAAGACAAGATGGTAAGGAGGACCCTGATGGTTTACAATCTAAAAGGGAGGTGCAAGTGATACATAAGGAGGTAGCTGTGTGGGGATGAATTGTTTGAGTTTTGTTTTACACAATATTTACTGCTATTTGACAGGCCAAGCAAATACACCCAGGTGACAATAAGGGTTAAATATTTACTATAAAAGAAATTACTATTATATAGCCTTTACATGGAAACTACACAGCCTTCAATAATGTTTTTCCCTGCACTTTATTTTATACATTAGATATGTAGTTAGAGAAAAATATGTTCATAAATGTGGAAAATAAGCATATTTCATGCAATCTGTTCGTGCTGAGATCTTTATATATGAGATCTTGAGGTTTGATAAAGCAAGTATAAAGATTTTGGAGTTAATCAGGAGTTAGGCTAATGGTTACATTATGCAAAGGGTCAAGGGTTAAGGGGATTATTTATAAGCGTAGGTTACAGTTAGGCCTTGTTCACACCAAGCGCAGAGAAGGTGCAGAGTAGAGCAGTTACAGACCGGATCAAAACTGCGTCCAATGTATTCCAATGGTATTTTTTGCTCCAGTTCACATCGCAGCTTGCAGTTCCAGAGCAGGTCCAAAACTGCAGCAAGCCCTATTTTACCTGCTCTGGAACAATTGCAAATGCATCAAAAACGCATGCAAATCCCTGGAACGCACTGAAAGCCCATGTTAAAGGAGAACTATGGGGTCAGTGTTTTTCCCCATAGTTCTCCTTGGGGTAACGGGAGGACACAAACTAGCGTCCTCCCGTCACCCTAAGCTCAGTATACCGCGAGCTACAGCTTGCGGTATACTGAGACGCCGCACCTGGAGCGGATCCCGACTTAGATGACGGGATCCGCCCAGCTGCGTGAGTGACAGCTGGCTCTGCCTATCTAGAGGCAGAGCCAGCTGTACCCGCCCCCTCCCCCATCCGTTCCGCCAGTCAGCGCTGGCAGATCGGAGCGGGGAGAGGGGAATCCAGCCCCTCCCCCTGTCACGGCAGAGAGCCGTGACAGGATCGAGAGGTGAGGGAACCCGGTATGTTTTCCCTCACCTCCCGATCTACTGAGCCGACCTGTGACAGTCTCATTGTCACAGGTCGGCTTAGAACTATGAGGTGAGTGGAAATCACTCATGTCATAGTTCTCCTTTAAACTAAAAAAAATGTTTTAACCAAAAACGGCTCGGAATGCATCAAAAACGCGGCAAAACACAGCACAACCCAGTGCACTGTGTGTGCAGAAACCTAAGCCGATCTGCACTGCATTTGGTGTGAACAAGGCCTTAGGGGGAGGGATAGGGTTAAGTGTTGGGATTGGATGAAATATGAAGGGGTCATATTAATGGTTAGGTTAGCCATCAGAGGGTTAATTATAAGGCTTAGGCTAGGTTCACACCAGATGCAGGGCGTTCCGGCCCGATTCTGGCCAAATGCACTGCATCACTTTGCGGCTGGCTCACTTTTTTGCGGGGCAGGAGGGGGTGTGGCGGGCCATTGAAGTGAATGGCACCGTAGCCACGGCCTCCAGCCGCAATGCGATCACCCACACGGATCGCAAAGCACATTGTGCCTGCTGTCCGGTGCGATCAAAATGCTGC
Source organism: Nanorana parkeri (assembly GCF_000935625.1). Lineage (NCBI taxonomy): Eukaryota > Metazoa > Chordata > Amphibia > Anura > Dicroglossidae > Nanorana > Nanorana parkeri. Next base: position 1,203,761 of record NW_017306587.1, read on the forward strand.
AAACACTATTTTGATCGCACCGCATGCACAATGTGAGGCGGCCGCAATGCGATGCAGTGCGTTCTGGCCAAAATTGGGCCGGAACGCACTGCATCTGGTGTGAACCTAGCCTTAAGTTACAGGTTAAGTGTTAGAGTTAGGTTATGTGTTAAGGGTTCATCAGAGTTACATGATAAGGGGGGAGATTAAGTGTGATCGATGGGTCTAGCGATGGTGATTGATTCCTAACCCCAATGTAATCGTATCACGTACCAAATTAGGTGTGAATGTACAGCGGCAGATTTCTATTTCGGGTGCCTGAAGGCCTGAGCCGGCGCCCTTACCTGCTGCGAGACCTGATGGATTTCACATATGCAGAGAAGGACCCCAGCGCCGTGTAAGGCTGCCCTAAACATCTGTCCACATCAGACAGACGTTTTACAGGGCAGCCATACGCAGCGCCAGGATCTTTCCCCGGTGTTTGCGGAAGACGGCGGTCACTGTATGCACAGCTGGCCTTGGAACAGGAAGGTGCATTTTGTGCAGAATGCACTCTACTTGCTATTGCCTGTGTTGTATCTTGACAACGCCAGGAATTAGGCAGAGTAAGTGCCCGCACTGTACCCCTCTATGGATGGCACCTGTAGGCACGTGCCTACTCTGCCTAATGGTAAATTGGCTCTGTGGATGTAGCTTGTGACAATTATATACGTGGGGCATAGATACACATATTTAAATTTACATTTGTTTTTGCAACCAAAAAAGTTCTTAGCTCCATAAGCTTTTCAACCATAGGCCTAAATTTAAAGAAGCACATACCTGTCATAAAATGGTTTACAAATTTGTAATACTGTTATTATAAATAAATATATGTTTTCATTCCATGAGATTATGGGAATAGATGATATAGAGGGGAGATGATATAGAGGGGAGCAATACTTTCAGACACATTGCTGACTTCCTGTTCAATAATCATACAGAACAAAGCTAAAAGATGTAATATTGGAGCCTCCTGTATGCCTGACAATGGCAGCTAACAGACTGACCAGCTATAGAGAAAAGTCAGAACAGTGTCTGATATTTATATCTTTCTCTTATGCACTTCCACTTGCTCCTGTGACTTGCTTGCTGGCTGGCACTGGCAGGGATGTGGTTAATGACAAAGTTATATGCTGTGCATGAAGGATGGCAAACAGGGGGCAACAATACACAAGTATCTGCAGCTTACAATGAATGGTGCTTGCAGCAAACATTCAAATCAATGTAAGAGTATTTTAAAGTATTATCAATAATATATGTTTATTTAAACAACATCTTTATTTTTCAATTAATTTCAATATTCTAAATATTTTAATATTTAGAATAAAAATTAACTAAAATATCTGTGAATGGATCACCTATAATAAGTTACATTCTAGAGACCATCCAGTATGTGCAAACCTATAGCAGGGAGGCAGAAAGCATACAACTTTTTACCAGCAAAGAGAATAAACTCTGCTCACCCTCATTGGAAGCATAAGCTTTGACTTAAGTAAATCAGGTCCTTTGACTACTCTGCCACCTCGTGGTGAATGGTGCACATCTCTAGTTACACACAGCAGATTATTCTTTTGTTTCCTACAACATATAGCGGAAAACAGGAACACACCTAACGTTTTATATTACTGCAACGGATACAATGAAATGTGTCATGCTTGCACATAAAGAGCCTCTTCAGTGGGATTTTACAACAAATATTCTCTTATTTCATACCCATGACAGTAAAGAGGGGAGGCAAAAACAAGTAGAGAAAACTGCCTATTCATATTCTCTCTGTGCGGTTAGCACTGCACCATGTTAACTTCAAATTAGCAACATATCAAACACAAATCAAACACGTTAATGACATTTTCTTTTTTTCTTTTAATATAGTTGCCACATATTGCTTTAGGTAAAGAGGTAGAATGCAGTTGTGTCCATTACAAAATGTTAAAATGTACACTAGAGCAGGGGTAGGAAACCTCAGCTATGGTGAAACTTCAAATCCCAATAAGCCTCTGCCTCTAGGAGTCATGTTCTGTGGCTGACGAGATCTTGCAATACCTCATGGGACTTGTAGTTCTACAACAGCTGGAGTGCCATGATTGCCTATCCCTGCACTGTATTAAATAACACTGGACCTGATTTAGAGTAACCATACTTGGCCCGATTTCGAGCCCTAATTGATGCCCTCTATGTCACTCAGGGGAAGTTTGGGCCATTTAGGGCAGTGCTCCCCAACCTTTTTATCGCCGCGGACCGATCAACGTTTGATAATTTTACCGCGGCACGCTGAGGGGGGGACGTTGATTGTTTATATTTTAGATTGGAATCACCTGTCCCGATAAATCCATATTTCAAGTAGGACTCATGGTATTGTCTGTTAAAAGTTACATGTTTCTTTGATGTTGAAGGCCCTTCTTCTGTCTCTTCACTGGGCCTTTTTACTTTTTCCCAAGGAAACTTTCTAACGACGTCTGTTTCGTACTCATTGTTGCTAATTTGTGGGTTAAATTTGAGCAAACACAATATACACGTACACCAAGCACTGTTAAACATGAGAAAGTACCGGTGAACAGAGAGAAGAGCGATACACACCTTCTCTTTACCAAAGCTACACCGCCACTACCGCTTGCAGCTGCTCAGCTCCAGACGTCACCTAAAACCGCCCCGATATCGCAATATTTTGCGCATGCGGTATTGGTGCGGCTTTAGGTGACGTCTCTCAGCTCCCGGTTAACCTCTCGTCCTGGAAAGTCGGACAAACCCGAGAGAAATACACCACAGTAAATAAAATGGAAATAATTTAATGTTCCTTGGGCGGCCCGGTACCATTTGATCCACGGACCGTTACCGGTCCGCGGCCCGGGGGTTGGGGACGACTGATTTAGGGTACTCGCGTTCAGCAGTCAGCAGCTTTTCACACTTAGACATTAAGGGTCTGTTCACACTAGTCCATCCACTAAAATGCTCCATTTTAGCAGGCAGGCTAGTGTGTTGTGGCAGCTCCGGCATTGTGTGTTATATCGCGCATGAACAGTGTTCATGTACTGACCAGTGCTGACCCAATTCCCTAATCTCAGCAAGACTGCAAAAGATGCTCCAAACTGTATATCCACAGAGAATGCAGAATGTACATCTGTCCCAGGGCCCTTAAGAGCAAGGGGCCCAAATATTACTACTTCCCATGACTAAAATCGAATCTTAATCAGAATAAGGTGTACTTTTTTTTAGTGAGAAGGATTAGAACCCTTGTTACAACTTACTGCTTTTTGGGTTCTTAGAGATGTTCCCTCCCAGCGATTTAACTAGACAGGAAGTGAGGGAAAAATTGCAGCAGAGATAAAAAAGCAGACAGAAGTTCTAGCTTTAGTGCTTGTTCACACTAAAAGCGGTGTGTTCCATAGCGGTAGCTGCTTGAACGCACTGTGATCTTCCACCTGCATTCTGGGGCGGAAGGGGGCGTGGCGGTGCATTGAATTCAATGGCTTCCACACACCCCTCCTCCCCTGCAGTGCTATCGAAAGCGTGGCAAAACTTTGCCTGCGTTCCGTTCCACTGCAAGCACAAAAAATAGAGCAAGCGCTATTATTTGCATTTTTGCCACGCGTCTGATCGCACTGCGTGTGGAAGCGGTACCATTGAATTCAATGCACCGCCACGCTCCCTCCCACCCCAGAACCTTCCCCACTCTATCGAAAACAAAACAAAAAGAATTGTGCAGAATAAACCAGCACTTCTTATACTGAAGTCTGTTTAAGTCTAAAGTAGCTTTACAAAAAAATAAATAAACACAAATTAGTGTTTGGTAATGCATATATGGTCTTTTTAGGTAAGCACATATCAAACAATCAGAAATTATATATCCCGTAGGACCAGCTAACCAAGCAAGCCTAATGTTCATCTGTCTTTAAATAAAACACTTCATTCAGTTAAAGTGGAATTACATTTTACTTTATTTTGTTTTAAATAGTTTGCAAAGGGTTAGCACCTCTGCCTGTTTTTAATAAAACAGGGTGAAACAAACTCCCCTTGCATTGGGGCTACCCCTGCACTGCTTATTTATGTCAGGGGGACTTGTGTAAACAATATTTTCTTACCTGATCACCACTTGTGCTGGCTCCAGGACTGGCCCCTGCAACCTTTTCCCCTGTCCACTGCGGTGGTCAGGGGCCCACTAACATCATCACGCACAATGCAGGGCCCATAGCCTGCATCATAGGCGAGGATGCCAAGGGACAGTCCGCAGCGTAGGGAAGATGAGGAGAGCACTGACTGCTGGGGGAGCGAGGATCAGGTAAGTAGAAGTTCCTTACACAAGAACCTCAGAGCTAAACAAGCTGTTAACCCTTGCAGTACGCCACTGCAAGGGTTGTTTTTTTTGCTGGAGATAGACTTTAAGGGAGCTCAGAGAACACAGGGAGCACAGAGACATGATGTAGGGAAATCTTCTCAAATGGAACAAAGACCACAATAAAAAAAACAGACAGAGGTTCTAAGCTCTATTCAAAACAAAAACACGTGTAGCCTGGAGTTTTTCTTTACTTCACAGGGTGTGCTAAACACGTGCAAAAAAAGCTTCATAGACGTACACAGGACATCTGTACTATGTCCTTTTCTTCTGTCCCTCTGCTGCTGCCCCCTCACACTTGCTGTCAAAATAACAGGCAGGAGTTTCTGTGTAAAAACAGCAGCTGTCCGGCCCCATTAACACCTGAGAGTTTCCTGTATGCGTGTCAAACTTGCAAAAAAAACCCGCACACTTTGACGCGCATTCACAAAATACGTAAAAAATGCAGAATGCCCTTGTTGTGCCATTACCATTAATGCCACCCCAAACACGGACAGGAAGATGTGCGTTTTTCCACCACATTAAAACGTGCACAAACACGGAGGAAAAAAACGCAAAGTACACGTCATAGGAACCAACTGAAATCAATGGGGATGCATGGCAAAGACGGAAAATAAATGCACGACAAGTTTTTCCGCTAAGCTTAGCTAAGAAGAGGCCTCAAGTCCTCATTCACACTAAAAACGGCCGACGCGTACTGCTCAGTGCTGCGTGCACGGCCGTATCGGGCTGCTCCAAGGAAGGACAGGTGCTGCGTGTGATTAGTACGCAGCATCTGTCCTTCTCTATGGGACTACAGTGCCGTACGCCGCCCTACACTCACCCGCCCTGCACGTCCATGCGGGTGAGAGTATTGTACGCTGACAGGATGGATCCAGTATGCGTCCGAGCCAGGAAACTCGCACCCGTACGGACCTGCACTTGAGGTGAGCGTAGGGGGGCGTATGGCCGCATAGTGCCATGGAGAAGGACAGGGGCTGCGTACTAATCACACGCAGCACCTGTCCTTCCCGGGAGCTGCCCGATACGGCCCTGCACGCAGCACGGAGCTGTACGTGCACGGCTGATCTTTTTAAAATTAATTTCTGTTTTGTTTTTTTGTAACCATCAATTTCTGTAACCATCAATATTTCCATGTTTTTAATTATTATTTTGTTTATTAATGTTTTCAGTGTTCCTTAAAAAAAAGTGTAACTTTGAAATTATGTTTAAATTTCATTTGTGAATTACTATTTTCTATGCATGTAATTATACAATAACATGTTTTTACAATAATTTAAACGATAAATGATCACACTGATCGAGGAAGAAAAAAGTGCACTTTTTAGTTTTGTTACTTTTTGGTCTATGAATTGCATAAACAAATACAATCCTTTTTTCTTTTGCAAGACAATATCACCAAAAGAAAGCCTTTGTTGTCTTAAAACCCCAATAAATGTATTACTGCGTTAACTTAAGCAATGATAAAGTGTCTTGCAGTTTATAGAATTAAGAAGGATTAGTTTATTTTTAGTGAAACTTTTTTTGCCAGTAATACAAGAGAACCCATTAAGATTTTTCACCAGTCTCATTCATGGCTAATGTAGCTTTAAAGCCGTCTTTTACTGTTAATCTTTTAACATTTTTTTTTTTTTAAACAGCAGAAGGTGTTTTGCATGAATGTCACCAAGTAAAATGGAATTGTGGACAGAAGTGACAAACAATGATATTTAATCTACCCCACAGGTGTTACATTAAATTTCAATTCTGTGGATATAACTTTGGCAGTCAGGGTCCCAAATGGCCAAATAGAGCCTGTTGATAAAATTAAATACATTCTGGATTGGAGTTGCTGATGGATTTGCCTTTCTGTGGCTGGAAGGAGCTGCAAAAAACAATTGGAATCCCCATGCTGAAACCAGCAAATAGCTCGGCCAAAGTGCCAAGTTACAATGGCACCATGGTCGGTGTGGGTTCCTGGTCCCTTTTTCTGTTTATCATTGCTAATCCTCGGATAACATTAAGTGTTCAGCTATTATGACATGGTCCAGCAACCTCATTAATTTTTATTATTGCTAATGAGTGCCGGGGTCCAACCCGCAGCCAGCCGAGAGCCAATGAAGCGCAGTCGCTGGGAGACTGGGCACAATGTGAAGTCCGCACACAGATCGATGGTCTTGCTGTGCTGCTTATCCTTCTAGCTTGCATTGTCACTAGCTGGAAGAATTAAAATCAGAAAATAGCCAGTGTCTGGTTTATTAAAGGAAATATAGGCACAGCCAGTGTTAGATAATAAAGGAGACTTCTGTTAAAAACCCCCCCAAAAAAACAAACTCACATCTTCCTGTAAGTAGTATGAGCCCAATCCTATATTGTTCATATTGCTCTACAACTTTAAGTCCATACAGGAATGATGCCAGCCTCCAACTAGCCTGATGGCAGGCTAGATGGAGGCTGAAATCCAGCATAAAGGTGCCCATACACCTTACAACCATCGCAAGACTATTGTCTTGCGATTGTCGTAAGCTTATTAAAAGCTTGTACGATCTGCCCATCTTGGACAGGCACATCCTGAGGGGCGGGCTTCCGATGACCGCAATGAGGGGCGGGCTTCCGATCACTGCAAATGGGCAGTGTGCGCGTGCGTTCGGCAGTTGTCGAACAAGCATGCCACTAACCCGCCGAGAATCGTACGATTCTCGGCGGGTTTTCAAGCCTGCTTGTTCGACCAAAGACGTGGACCGTACATTACGCCTTCCATACACTTTGCGATTATTGCTTGATCGCGGGATTTCCCGCGATTCTCATACGATAATCGTACAGTGTATGGGCACCTTAATACAACCATTGGAAGATCCTAATTTGGTGACAGCATGTCTGTATTTTCTTGCACCGCACTGCACCATACCGCACTGCACCGTACCGCACTGCACCGTTCGACACATCTCATTCCTGCATAGTGGCGTGAACTGGGGAACATAGAAAACAATTGTTTTGTATGTGTTGCAGCAGTGACTTCTGTTGTTCACTTGCTGAAAAACCCAGTCACTGCATCTAATGTGAACAAGCCATAAAGAATAATGACACTGCAGTGCATTTAACATTGCAACATGTGATCTTATGCAATGCAAGATTGCATGTGACATTGCACCCACTGCCGCATCGTAGACATGTGAACAAGGGCTTAAGCCAGGGTCGTCCCTATAATGAGGAAGCATGAGGTGGTCGACTCAGGCGTCCTCTCAATAGGGGGTGGCAGGTGTATGTGTGTGTGTGTGTGCGTGCGTGGGGGGGGGGGGCAAAAGGGGCAGAGCTCTTAGCAACCTGTGACACTCTGCCCAGCTTCTCGCCTAGCTTACTGATATCATTGTTCTGTTGCCAGGGAGCTAAACGGGACGCTTTGGCAGGCATCCCGCTGAGCTCCTGGCAACCAGTGATGTCAGTGACCTGGGTGGGACTGGACAGCACGGCTCTACACAGCCATTTATGCTCTCCCCACCACATCCGTTGCCCAGCACAACCCCCCCCCAACCATCAGCAGCACCTGCTGAACCACCCCACTGCCTCAGGCAGCATATATGGAAGGGACGGCCCCGGCTTAGGCCAATGCCGGCTATACCACAGGTCAAATTGTTTGTGGATCATTCGTAATAATGGGGAGTGTTGAGTATAATAAGCAATATATAATGCACACACAATGAGGATGCCTGCAGGAGAAAAGGCAGAAATGTCCCGTGTGTTGAAATATATACATGGTAGTAACAGCAGATCACTTGTTATTTCGCTTATGATGTCAGCAGCCAATGACACCCAAGAAGCCTTCAATTATGGACAATGGGCCTAACATAAAAATTGCTTCCTTTACAATGACTAGGGCAAAATACAAAGGAAAGAGGCAAACGTCTGTGGCAAAGTTAGCTTTAGGACTCATGAACCAGGTAGCCTGCACCCTTTAATCTAGCACCAACGCCATACTGGTCTTTCAGGCACTGACACTTTAACAGAGGCCAAGGGAGGAAGTTATAAGCTACTGCTTGTTATGTGATCTTCTGGTTTTATGTAAATTCCTGTTCTGTTACTGGACACCTGAACCAGCATGACATGTAATAAAGAAGCCCACAGGAGCTGTTCCCGGATCACCCACATCATTGCACACATATACAGTCGGGCAGGACAAATGTCACACACTGACATCCCTGTTGGATCCCCAATTACATTCTGAGCAGGAAAGTGACATATCCAAAGTGTTTATTTTGACACTGTAATAGGAGATTTAAGCCTGTGACACACTGCACGCGAAGTAGTGGTGCGCGGACCTTGGCATGCAGTGTGTCATGACATTTTCACTCCGGCACGTCAGCTTGCGAGATCTCGCAAAGCTGAGCATGCCGAGGTGAAAAATGTCATCTTCCGCCTTACGCTAAGGCTGGGTTCACACCTAGGCATATCGAATATGTGGGTTTGTCGCACGTTTCGTGACGTGCGTTTTTACCGCGATTCACGGTTAAAAAAAGGCGCGACAAACGGGCGTTTCCGAGGGCTACTTGGCTGTATCCCAATGTAAACGCGCGACAAAAACGCCCCAAAGAAGCTCCTGCACTTGTTTGGGCGTAGGACGTTTTGTAGCGCGTTCATACGGCCTGTAATACGCCCAGGTGTGAACCATACCCATAGGAAATAATGGGATTTCGGTGTTTGAGCGTTTTGCAGAGCGTTCGAACGCGCTACAAAACGCCCAGGTGTAAACCGGGCCTAAAAGCTCGCGTGTCACGATGCAAAGTCCATTTGTTTGTAAAGCGGGAGCCGATTGGCTGAAGATACTGTCTTTCATCTGGCTGCTCCGCACAGCTTTGCATGCAGTTTGTCATGGGCTTTAGGTACTTTAGCCCTTTGGCACCAAGACTATTATTTTTAATGCAGTTTTTTTGGAATACACCTTTTTGGTTTCTAGTACTGAAGGCTTCATTATGGTCATAAGCTAGACTTTATTTACATTGTTATTTTGTTTGTTTACCTACACATTGTTCACTTATTTACTACTTCCAAGATTGCCTTAGTGAATCAGTCTTAAAGTAGTATTAAGGGATGGGCGTTTTTTACCTTATTGCATTCTCTGCATTCTGGTAAAAACCGCCCAGAACCTTTTTCTCCCCCAGTCACCCCCCACACTTACCTGTCAGCGACGCTCGTCCCCGCTGCCGATCCCGATAGTGATCCTCTGTTCCCCGGACTTCCTGGTTGCAGGAGGAGGATACTCTCTCAAAGAGAGAGGGGGAGTGGCCTGTCACAGGGCTGTGTGTGTCTATGGAAGCACACAGCGACTGCGGACACGAGCGCGCACAGGTGCCTCCATTAGTCGATGGTGGCATCCATACAGGGGGCTGGGGGAAGAACGCTGCAGGGACCAACTTGAAAAACAGGAATTAAAATGTTTTAAAGAAAAACAACAGCCTCAGGCAAAGGTGGGCATCCCTATAGCAAATATTTTAAAAAAGGAGGGTTTAATATCGATTTAAGTAGGTTATACACAGTTAGAATTTCCTACGAAAGAAGTCGTTTTCGGACCTTTCTTTCGAATATCTATCAATTAGCATGGTGCAATCAACAGACAAAAACGACAATGTTCAAGAAGTGTGGTTTTTGTTTGGAAAAAGCAAAAAATTAAATGAAAATTCAAACGACAACCGGAAAGTTTCTGATGCCAGTATCGAACGTTCTGACGGTATTTTTTGTATGAACATTCGTACAAAAATCTACCTAGGTATACCCTACTTTATTTATGGTACATTACATTGTTCATGTTGTGTGACCTATTTAGGTGAGAGGTAAGGGAGAGGGAGGAGATTATTATATTTTTTGCTAGGGCCCACCAGAGCCTTGACCCGGCCCTGCCATGACCCCACTTATTATAATCTGCCACTGAAATCACCAACCAGTCCATCTTCAGGCTGTGAAAGTAACACATGCAGGAAGAATATAGAAGACAAGGATGCTGACCACACTACAGTCACTGCACTTCTCACTGACACAATAGTCTAGATAGTCTAGGTATGTGGAGGTGAGAAGACACATGTTCTCATGACTCATTCACACGAGTATCAGCCGGCCCGTACAGATCCGTTCTGCGTGTACGACCGTATTGGGCCACTCCCGGGAAGGACAGGGGCTGCTGTACGTCGCCCCACGCTGACCCGAACTGCATGTCTGTGTTTGGTTGTCTGTACTCGTACTCTGATAGGATGGATCCTGTCTGCGTCCGAGCAGGGACCCCCGCACCCGTACTTGCGTGCAGTTCGGGTGAGCGTAGGGTGGCGTACGGCCGCGTACTCCCATGGAGAAGAACAGGCTGCTGTGTGTAATCACATGCAGTACCTGTCCTTCCCGGGAGCGGCCCGATAAGGCCATGCACGCAGCACAGATCTGTATAGGCCGGCTGATACTTGTGTGAATGAGGGCTTAAAGCTCATCCTGCAAACCCCAAATCACCATTCATGACTTCTAAAGGTGGCCATACACCTTACAACCATCGTACAACTTTTTTTGTCCCGACATTTCACCCTCGTGAAATTTTCGTTCAACTAGCCCAGGGGTAGGCAACCTTGGCTCTCCAGCTGTGCTGAAACTACGAATCCCATAAGGCATTGTAAACCAGAGAAACCCATTAGAATGCATTCACAGGAGCCTAAGGCTCCATTCAGACATAGCGGTAGCATTTTCCATGCGGTTTTCAGCCGGTTATAGACGGAACATGCGGAATCTGCCCATAAAATCACGCTTTGACTATTTTGCGGGACGCTCGGATTAGTACCACGCGGCTGTCGCAATAGTCTGAATAATGCACATTGCAATGCATTGTTTATGTTTAGCGCAGTTCCACGCGTATTTGGCCCTACCGCTCATGTGTGAATGGAGCCTAAGCAATTAGAGATGAAATACAATTTGACTCTATGGGTTAACGCATTCTACACATTTGCATCATTGGATGAGCCCCTATATTACACAATAAACAGTCGCTATATACAATATATGCATATTATACTGTCATTTCTTTTAAACGAGCTGGAAAATGACAGCAGCCTTTCCCAGCAAGGCCTGATAATTGCCTCGCCGTCACCTAGACCAATCAGTCCCACAGGGATTGCTGCTTTACAGCATGTGGATTCGCATCCAGCTTGTAGGTCCCTGGCTGCTGCCTAGGCCTTTGGCTTCAGCCCAGATGCTGACACAAGTCCAGCACTGACACTTCATTAGGAGTGCAGCTCTTCATACTGGGAATACAGAGCCGATCAGCCGTAAAACACATCATTCCTTTAAGTGCCGCTTTAACACCGCATCCCAACAGACTAATGTATTGTCCTATTAGCTTCTTATTTGTGTGATGCATTGCTCCCACTGCTATCTATGTAAATTCCTACTTTTATCAGCCCGTGGTGGCAGTGCCGCTGTTTTAAATCAATTGGAAGATTTGCACTAAATAACTCTCAGCCATTTGATTCCCTGGAGCAGTTTTGCATAAACGCAATGTTTACGAGTTTAATGCTGAGAATGGAAACAACAACAAAGAAAATCTCTGCCATGATTAAACTGTGTGTGATATGTATGCGGAGCAGTAGAAAGGTTTAAGATGAAATAATAAGCATATGAATAAGCTGAAACAAATCTAAAGCTTCCAGAGATAAATGCACTTGGTTGCTCAACAATTGCCATACAAATGGAGGTTCAATTTATTGAGGCTGCTGCCCCCTTCTGGAGCACACGGCCAACTTTCTGTAATTTGGCAAGGCTCGGAGATTTAAACATCAATTATCTAATCCTAATTATTGTTTTATATGAAATATAATAATTTGGTCCCTGCACGGTAATAGATAACCATTATGAGAATAAGTATGATCCATCGTAAATCATGGACATGTATTAATGGTATAGTATATATGATGTATATTTATCTAAGAGGAGTCATTTAAAAAATACTTAGCAAAGCTTTATAGGCATCTAAACTGGGCACATAACATAATCCCAGAGCAATGTCTGAAAAACAACTACCAAGACCGGAGTTATAAAGTCCCAGAATATACTATCCAGTTAGAACGTCAGCATTGGAATAGGAATACATTCTAGAGTTGTTTTTGATAATGCAATCAAAGCTTATTTTAAAAAAATCTCTTGTGAGTGCTGCCTTCTGTCTGCTCATCACTTTCAACACCTTCCTGGATTCCCAGCGTGCTTTGTATTTCTTTCCCTGCTGCTTGATGTGATGCAATCTTGATTTCTCAAGACTATATAGCCCCACATGCATTGCTTCCTGCAAACATTGATGATGTTACATTGTTCAGATGTTGAATTCTACTTCAGAAGGCAGACTCTGTTAGAGTTGTGACACAAAGAAGTGCATATTCACAGGGCTGAGTGGATTGTGTCAGTGCATTGAGGAAGTACATCCTATGGGCATCTTCACATTTCAGGACTGCTATACCGCAAACCTACACCTGCCCCTAGAGGCTGCTCAGCTCAGTACACTCTATGACACTGGCTGGATTTGGGGACAGGGGGTGAGAATTGCCTGCCATGCACTCCAGTTAATCACATGTCTGAACCAGTTCTGAACAACCAACTAAAGCGCCTATTTTTAAAAAGTTCTGAATAATTCCAGCTTTATTACAAATCCCATATTCACGCTTGTCAATACTGCCTCTGGGAAATAAAATAGGTTGCAATTATCTCCGATAACTATACATTTTAAACAGTATGGCCTGTGTTCTACCACTCCTGTTTACTTCCTCTCCAACTACTGAGTAAAATTAGAAAAATAATTCATATCCGCCAGTAAACAACATGGAGAGAGGAATCCCCGCAAACAAAAAACATTCCCTTGCAGTGGGGCTAACCCTGTACGACGGCCCCATCCTGCCCCGATCATCGCAAGGTTCAATTAGCAGTATTTAAAAAAAAAACACCTGGATGAATTTCGGGAATTGAATGCACGGATTTTCGTTTGCACATGAGCAGTGTTAATCGTACAAATTTTGGCGTACAGAAATGCCACCAACCTTGCGAAAATCGTAAAATTAGACAGAAGTTTCCTAACCTGCTGGAAAAACAAAAGGCGTACGATTGTACAGTATTTGCGGTTGTACGCTGCCCATAAACCTTACGAATATCGGACGAAAACGCGTTCGCAAACGGAAATCGGCCGATAATCGTAAGGTGTATGGGCACCTTTACTCACTGATCCTTGGTCCTGCCCGCTCCCTCTGGCTGCCAGACCGGTCCCCATAGCCTCATATTCCCTGGTCACTAAGGACCACTGATGTCATCATGTCTTAAGCAGGTCTATTGACCTGCATCAGACGTAAGTATGCTGAGGGACATTCTATAACTGGAGCAGAGTGGGAGAGAGGTGAGTGCTGATGCCAAGGGACCGATGATCAGGTGAGTAATACAGCTTTATCTGAGCCCCCTGGACAAAATGAGCATGTAATCCTTGCAGAGCAGGGGTAGCCCCACTGCAAGGTTATGTTTTTCTTTACACTGAGTTAATTTTTAAGCCATTCAAGACTATTAGAGGGTGTTCTGTTCGAGATGAGAAACTAGCTCCTTGAGGGCAAGGATTGGTGTAAAGTGCCGCATGAATTGTTGGCGCGATTTAAATGCCTGAAATAAATAAACAAGCTCATTCAACCAAATAAAGAGCTTTTCAAAAGAGCGCCCTCTAGAGGTGAGAAGCACTTCTGCCCATCAGCTGAAAAGGATACCAGGCTGTTGGCAGCTTGCACTAGTGGCTGTAAAGGGAAAAATTCCTATGGGGTTTTTTCAGAGGTTGAAGGGACAAGTGTCATTATGGGATTTCTAGCAACAATGCAGTTATCCTTTAAATGGCAACTTATTCATTTCTGGTAAAATTCTGGGTTTTCTTTAAATAATAAGTTGCTGCTGACTACAGACTTGATATTGTATTAACATAAATGTATAAGTAAACTAATACTGCAATTTCTCTATTAGAAGTCCACTTAAAGAGCCCCAGATATACTCTGCAGCCAGTTTGTTGCCCTGTTTACAGAATGACAATGATATATTAAATATATACTTATCTATTACAATTTGCACTTTAATGCAATGAAACTATGACCTTATTTCACGGGTAAATAAGCTGGAGAGTAAATATATTACATAGGTTTATTCGTAAGTATATTTTTTGAAGACCAAACCATCCATCATCATGCAGCGCACTGGTTAATCCAGGAATGTGTTACAGTTCCATGGCTATTAAGGCTTTGTTACAATCAACAGTGTCACCTAGTGTTCAAAGATTGCAACTGCAGGTTCAAGGAATGACAAAAGGAGAATGATTGTGCATGGGAACCAATTCAGATGTGAATAATGTTCTATTTAAGCCAAATGTCTATGCAATGCATCTTTTTCCTTACTTAGAAATCCAACTGCCCTATCCTTTAGCTTCAGTAGCTGATTTTTTTCTTGGCCTACTTAACTCGCTTCAGTAGCAGCTTCATATATTATAATAGATAATTGGCCTCATTCATTTAAAAATTGAGTAGGGGAAGGCAACATTGGCCTATAGCAACCAACCAAGCAAATATTATCAACATGCAAGAGGCATGTGAACCTTGGTGTCCTTTGTGTATTTCTTCCAGATCTGTTCAGCAATCCAGTGTGAAACCTTTGCTCTGTGCAGGAGCTTCCTGTAATAAAGACCGGTCACTGCTGATCTCTCGCCTTGTGCCTGGTCTTGTTTCTGCCCTCTCCTGTGTAGTTTTTTTGCAGGAAGACTGTAGTGTGTGGCCCTGCTTGGTCCCTCCCACAGCTCTGCTCTCAGGCTATGTGCAGCACAGTGATTATGACACTGCTACTTTATAACATTATATCTGGGTTTGCAAAGGCAGTAGGTGCACACAGCGTGGATGTATACCCTTCATGGATATTAAGGTAAATAATTAACTGATTAACTTGCTCCCCACCAGAGGCGGCTCTAGAGTTTGCGAGGCCTTAGGCGAAACCTAAACATGAGGCCCCACTCAGGCCTGTGGGGTCTCACCGGGCTGTCGGGTTTAACCAGGATGGTGAGACCCCACAGAGCCCTGGTGAGACCCTACAGAGCCCTGGTTAAACCAGGGCTCTGTAGGGTCTCACCAGGGCTCTGTGGAATTAAAGAGCCGCCTCTGCTCCCCAACCCTTCTCCCATACACATCTCCCTACCCAGCTCTTAGCAACCAGGGGTGCTCTGGCCAATGTCCCGCCCAGCTGGGCGGGATGCCAAGGATGCAATTTGTTGGGCCCTCTCATGAGGGCCCATTCCCAATATCCCTGTCAGAGACCTGCTGCTTCCGCGCATGCGCCAAGTCCGGGCGCCATGGATTGGGCGCGGAAAAACGCACAAAATGGCGCACAGGAAGTGACACTCTCCAGATATTTTCTTCACTATTTAAACTCAGACTCCACACCAACTCATTGCTGGATTGTCTCTTCAACCGCCATTGACGTCTCCTGTTCCTTGTTACCAGTACCTTTGATGATTGGTTGCAGGGCAAAAAGAGGCGGCAGGCGTTCCTGAAGGCCCGGAACTTGTGGTGATCTCCTGCAAAGCGTTCGGGCGTACGAACACGGGGTTCAAGCACTGGCAGTGCAGGAGTCGGTTCTGTTTGGACTTCTGCTGGGGGTACGGGGTCCAGGTTAGAGGCATTGGCCATAGCCGTCACTCGCCCCTCCAGCTGAAATAGCTGTTCTGTATCTCATTCAGGGCCCGAGTCACAGAGGCCACCTGTTGGCACAGGGACTCTAGGGTGGAAACACTCCCCTCAGTCTCCGTCATGGCTGGATTGTACTATCACGTATCTGTATGGAGACTGGATGTGAGAGGAGGCTTCCCTTGCACCTCGTGTCCTAGGGACTCTGGTATTGGGGACAGAGTCCTTATAGACAACGAGTGGCAGGAGTGCCAGAGGTGGTATCACCGTGCAAGCCAATATCTGGTTCTGCAGCAGGGTTGTTGACAGTTGTTCTAACCTGTTTCCACGCTATCCAAATCTAAAAAAAAAAGTGTTGCCTTTAGTTGTATTTTAACACCTAAGTCCCCTTAACCTCAACACCTAATCTGACCCCTATAGTTATCCTAAAACATAAAGCCAATCTCTGAAAAAAATCTCCCCTTGCAGTGGGGCCAATATGCAAGGGTTAACTTCTCATTTAGGTCTAGAGTACCTATGTAAAGGACTTTCACTTACCTGATGCCCACTCCCCCCCTCCCCAGCAGTTGGCACTCGCCTCTCTCCCCTCTTGTGGACTGTCCCTAACCATCCTCACTTAATGGAGGACTATGGGCCCTACATTGTACGTGATGACATCAGTGGGCCTCTGACCACCGGAGTGTAGGGGGAAAAAGGCTGTGGGCGCCAGTCTTGGAGTGTGTGGGAGTGGGGATCAGGTAAGTAAAAGTACTTTACATAGGTGCGCTAGACCTAAATGAGCAAGGTTAACTAACCTTTGCAGTAAGGGTCAGCCTTTAAACTAAGAGGGAGGCTTCATACTAACCCCTAAACTAAACTTTAACAGTAATCTGTATTCTACTGCTTATTCACCTGATCTTCTGTTGGTCCCACACCGAAAGCATACAGTGCCAACATGCCAGTGCCGGAACAGCTTGATCTGATGGAACATCACCAACAGTCTTTGCTTACAATTTAGACCCAGTTGATGGCTAGGAACTATAAGTGCTAAGATAGGGCCCATTCACACCAAGGCAGCATTGTTTTTGCGCGTCTGTACGCGCGGTTTCAGAGTGCGGTCTTTTGCACGTGTATGCGTGAAAAAGCATGCACTTAAAAAATGTGCGTTTTGACTGGCAGGTCAAGAAACATGGTCAATAGACGAACACAAAATGTGCAGGCAAATATGCAAAATGCTTCTGCCGCGTGTTTCTTGGCGTTTCCATTGAAGTCTAGGGGGGAAAAATGAGTTTGAAACTGCCAAAAGAAGCTTATGTACTTTCTCCTGCGTTTGGCGTTTTGATGCTCAGGTGTGAACAGGGACCATTAAAAATTAATGGGGTTTCTTGCGTTGGGTGCTTAAAAACACCTAGGTGTGAACCACAGATTTGTAGCTTTTACAGTATGCTATTTATGCAATTTATTGTACAGAGCAAGTCAAATCTGCTGTGCTTTACATACTATACAGTGCTATTTCCATCTGTCCATTTACATGTAATTTCCCTAAAACAAACACGCACTCACACACATACATACACTAGAGTTAATGGGGATTGAAGTTAGCTTATCAGTATGGTCAGGAAAATCAGAGCACTATGCTACCCATATAATATGAAATAAGAGCAAGGTGACTGGTGGATTAAACCCTCATTCTTGTGTCAGTAGGAACTACAGCACCAAATAACTCTTTTCCTAATAGTAATATGCCCATCAGCACTACCGCCAACCTACCATAAAGCTATACAGAGTCACATTGAATCCATGTTGTGACCCATTTCTGAGATGTATAGTAAAGGTTACTAGCGACTCAGTCCAGTGAGACTGAATTATTAATAATCACCTTAAGCTATCATTAACCTCCTTTCTTATGAAGGTTCATTTGATAGCCAATTGATAACCAAAAGCAAAATCCTTTTAATGAAGGGCATTTTAATAATAAATTGTACCTGAAAACTATACTATAGTTCTGTTTGTAAACAGCATTTAAAAGGCTTTTGTAATTATTGTGGGAGCTATTCAAACAAGAACAGCAGAAGTACAAATGCTGTCCATGTTGAAACATTTTAGAAAGCGGAAGATAAGGTAGCTTAGTGCCATCTTGTGGATGAGTCAAATCAATGCACCAGCAATCTTCCTTGCACAATACACCATCATATAACCCCTAATTCAAAGATTATTAGATTATAAAAGATTAAAGGTCATTAAAAACATGCTCCTAATTTTGACCATCATTTTGGATTTTTCTATTATAACCCAACCCATCTTGCGGTGTCTCTATTATCTTATCCCACACTGCCCAACTTTCTGAGATGAGAAAAGGGACACCTTCCAGTACAATTTATGTAGGCAGTGGACAAACCCCAGCCATGTCCCCAGTTATACGGACCATTAAGAATTTATATCCCATAAATGAATGGTTAAATCCACAATGGTTTTTTTCACCATTACTCTATCTTTAAATTGGCTTTTCGAAATAGCAAACAAGATAAGGTAAAAGTTGTAATGCAGAATACCATTTTGGTAGCTAAATAGTAACTTTTCATAGATATCTGTACATCAGACCAAAAAGAAGGGCAACTGAGGAGGAAAGAGGGCCATGGGGATTAGGTTCCAAATGAGAGACAGTTAGGTATTTTATCCTTTACTTATTTTAATAGCTTCTTGGCCTTTGTGAAGCTGTATGCAAAAGCCAAACTTGAAACGTCAGCTTCAATATAATATACTATGTGTAGATCAGAGGCATAAAATCTCAATTAAATTAATTTTAATACATATTGTTCAACTATAAAATGTGGAAGTAAATACTTTAGAGTTACAATCATGGCATATTCCTCACTTCTTGTCTACCCAAAGCCCTCAGAGTTCAATCTACGAGATTATAAGCACATTGTCTTAATGATTGGTAACTAGAGATGATTGCATGAGCACATAGACACTGAGAACGTTCCAAAAATCTACAAGAGAACAGTAGATAAAGTAGTCCCAGAAACCCATAAAGCTGTAATATCAATAAGGGCCCCTTCACAGCAGCAAGCTGTGCTGAACCCATGGCTGCTGGTGTGCACTGACAGATAACAGTGCTGATGCCCCAACTCCCAAATACTTTTTGTTGTTGTTAGAACTGTATTGAAGTGTCTTTATTTTGTTTAATGTTATTTCATCAAGTTATATCAATCACAGTGCGTTGCAGTTCTGCACTGAAACAAAATGCACCGCATGTAGTACTTTTCCCCAATGCACACCTCCGCAACACTGTGGTGTGAACTGAGACAGTTTAAAGCACGGCTAATTGCCTTGTCTGTGTGCTTTGGAGCTGCGCTGCAAAAGGAAGCCAGCGCAGCTCCAACGCATCTGGCGTGAACCTGCCCTAAAGATTCATCGGAATTTGGATGTCCTAGATGCACTAAAAATTAGCACATTGAGCATGCTGGTCATTTCTATTTATCCATTCAGAAATGATTCTGTAGACAATTATAGATAGTTACGTATATTGTAAATGTATCTGGATAGAAAATCACAGACTAGAACATTTCATCGAACCCACAGGTATGTATCATTACTGGTGATATCAGGATGTCATCTAAGGTGCCTAAGTTGTTTGTAAGGCTTGGATCTGAGACAATCAGAACATAGTTCATAACATCTCCCAGCTTCCCAATTATCTGTGTACCTCACTCTGAAGAATCATGACAGCATGGTTAAAATGATGGTGCTCCAAAGTGGCAGATGTTCCGTAGAGTTGAGACAACGCTGAGCCACTCCTGGACAAAAAAAAGAAGGAAAGGCAGCATGTCAGTATGGTGGGACCTGTCAATGTAACATTTGGCATGTCATTACCCTGTTGTGTTCATAAACCCACATGAGCAATATCACTGCCACACCGACTCAGTGCTTAGTGTCCTGCAGAGTCAAACATACTTGTGGAATTCAAACCAAATTTCACACAGGGCTGTTATAT
Organism: Nanorana parkeri; assembly: GCF_000935625.1. NCBI lineage: Eukaryota > Metazoa > Chordata > Amphibia > Anura > Dicroglossidae > Nanorana > Nanorana parkeri. The sequence continues at coordinate 1,223,763 of NW_017306587.1, forward strand.
TATATCAAAATGTTTACCTAAAGAGAACCTGGTTTGAACTAAAATGTACCAAAGCTAATAGGCACCTTAAAGTTCATGGCAGTAGCTGTTTCTCTCCTAAAATCAAATTCTTTGTCCTTGTGGAACCCCTGTATCCTAGACCGAGGCTGTACACAGGTCCTAGAATTCTAGCCAAGTCAATACTACCACCCAAACCGTGCCCCGCCTGCCATTCAACTATCAAATATCAGAGCCTTTCCTGGCCCCTCTGATACTCAAAACTACAGAAATAAAATCATTATAACTCTAGTACTTTTTTTCTAATTTTATTTTTAGAGCTAACCATGACACAAACCACAAAACGTTTGTCACAAATATGGGAATATCATTATCATTTTTAGGCTTTTAGGATGCCCTACTGCTGTTAATTTGTCACATTTGGATTTGCTTCATTCCTTATTATCTTAACAAGAGACTATATACATTTTCTTAAAGTAGAAAATTTGAAAATAAAATTGCTTTGGGGTAGCATTTTTGGTAGAAAGGATTGTCTCTGCTGAAAAAATGACCTTCCCCTTTTTTTTTTGTACATTAAATGTTGCGCGTGTGAAGTGCAGTATACATCCCCTTCCCCAGCATCTGTTAATGTTTAGCCGAGTGTTGGGATAATGCAACTCCAGTGTGTATGGGCTGGAGGTACATCAGCAGCCACCCAGTGGCCAAAGAGAGTGGATACTGGTCTGGAAGAACAGAGCATGGCAATGGCAGCAACAGAATAGCAATGAGGGCCTGTCATCACTGTAGGAAGGAAGACATAGGCTGGCCAATCAGCTGCAGATACTGTTTATGTATTCTGACAGCAGTGGGCACCAGCTGTCATAATACAGTAGTCACAGTGGGACATTTGTCCAATTTATGACTATTATTACATTGTGAAACAAACACAAAAGGTCCCTGTATAAACTGTTGGCTTTCTAACAGGGTTATTCACAAAAGGGTGAAGAGTTTGGAGAAGGCAGAAGTGAACAATCTAGGACAAAATAGCTCACTTTCCAGTTCAGCTATGTTGTCCTAGATTGTTCACTTCTCTTGCCTTGTCCAAATTCTTCATCCTTTAGAGAATAACCCTGTATAATTTGGCTCCATTATGCCATGTGAGTCCCTCAGCACAGGGCACAGGCTGTATGTACAACTGTATTCAGGATATCCTGGACTCCACAGCTCAAAATGTAAACACTTCAGATGCTTGCTATTACTGTACAGTAAACTGGTGTTCACTTTAACTAACATAACTACAGGTAGCAGGACAGATCAGGCACAATGCATCCCCAGGGTCCTAAACCCAAGTCATAATATTCAGCTACCTCCCCACTCTGCCTGCCTCAATATTGGTCATTGCAAGAAAGGACCAATAGAGGCCACTGGAGGGAAAGGAACGGGGCATACTACAACTATAGAGACTGCTATTTGCACATTAGATCTTTCCAGAAGTAAATGCGTCCACCCTGGGGCATCCTTGGCATTTTCAGGATCCCTAGCATTTTTTGGTGGTGCATCCACCTGTTTACTGTGCATAGCTGTCTGCAGTTTAGGGATATGAACTGACTATAGAAACGAACATATTCACTTCAAGACTTTAAGAGCTGTAATTTATTAAATTACATGTCAGTGCATAACACATCTCCCAGAATAAAAATGACCATTAATGAAAGCATTTACACATATGCATATGAAATGAAATCATCCATTTTCTCTAGGGGTGAAATTAAAGAAGAAATACCTGATCCTCAGTGCCGCCTAACTGCTAGGCCAGTCCCACCAGCCTCTTTTCTCCTGGGCTCTGTTGGTCTTAGGACCTGTGACATCATCAAGTCTAATGCAAGTCTATTAGACGTGAAGACATCTGGGACATGCCAGAGCAGAGAGGGAGAGAGGTGAGCGCCTCACTGCCACAGGAACGAGGATCAAGTGCAAATGTCTGCTTTATTTTCGCGCATAGAGAAAGATGAGCAGTTAACCCTTGCAGTGCAGGGGTAGCACCACTGCAAGGGTTAATATTTGTAAAAACCGGAGTTCTTCTTTAATACAGAGTTGAAATAAACTGTAAACTGTTTTTCTGCAATAAGAGATTTCAAATTTTGTTCCACAGCAATTATGTAGAATTTTTTAAGCCTTATCGGCAATTCTTTTTAAGAATACTCTATAGTTTCCTTTAAAACTATATTCTGTTTTACTATTAGACCTGAGTTCTTCCTTAAGCTTGAATGCCTTAGATGTGAAATACTGGCTGGTATTGACTGCCTCCACCATGTAATAATGTTTAAAATTGCCCCTGTATACACAATGCTGGCTGCTAAAAAGGTTAATTGTGCTGGGATTGGTAAAAGTGTTCTGCAGAAGTGCACAATGGTGGGAAAGACCATTTATCATGTTCTGTTCCACTCTGAGTCTAATTCTGCTAGTGTGTGGCTGTGCAGTGCTGGCATCCTCAGCGCAGGGCTCTACAGCACGGCAGAGGTTAGGAGCGAGCCTGGCTCCAGCGCACGACCAGCTAGAAAATGGCAGGGAAGAAACGAAGGAATGTAATTATGAAATGGAGAATTGTTGTGAGGGGGTGGAGAATAGGATTGGACTGTCACAAAAGATTTATGGGCCTTGCGATTTCACTTCTGGATCTCAGCCTATGGTGACAAGATGGGTTTTCATTCCCCAGAAATGAGTGTAAGAGGTTACGCTAGGAAATGAATAGACTGAGCCTCCCTGGAGTGTTTCCTGCAAAGCTGCACAATCCCGATATTTGATCAGCCGGGCAGCTGTACGATGGCAGGGCGGCAGGAAGATGACACCAGTGGCAAGATCATCACGCTTCAGGTCCATCTAAAATTGTGAGAAATGTTTTCTCCGAAGTGGATTGATTTCTGTGGCGACAATTTCTAAGACTTTCAGAGACATTTTAAGAAAACCTTTTACATTTTCAATAATTTAACTACAAAGTCTTTTATTTGTTTTTTCAAAATAAACAATCAATTATACCATAACACATATATGTTTCATTTAAACATTTTGGTGTCCACCAGATCTGAAGCAGTCCTCCCAATATTTTAGTCTATTAATCTCCGAAACCATTTCAAACATATAATGTAATAAATCCACCCCAAAAAGGTAACCTCCTCCGAAATACTCTAATTAGAGGTCTACACCCATCGATAACTATGAAGATTCCAACTATTTATCGAGTTTCATAAGCGCTCCTACTCATTCATTTTATTAATACATATACTTGGTAATTAATTGTGACAAACTACAGTAATTTCCATACAACCTTCACCCAAGTTCTAACTATAAAACTTAACATATAAATATTATCTTATTCTAATATCTAAAATAATTCATTCCGTGTGGCCATAATTCATTGACTCTACGTGATAGCACCAACATCATTTTTCAGTGATCTCAGTAAAAAGGTGTTCTCATTTTATTACATCACCATTGAGATAGTGCCTACCCTTAACCTCAATGGCTTTCACATTTTCAATAATTTAATACATTTTTAAGGAAACATGGAGGCTGCCGTTGCTGAGCTCTCCTGAAAATGCAAGTTCTATCATGGTGACCCTCTAGGTTTACTATTTTGAGTCAATAACTAAGTAGCAAGCAGATATTTTTTATTTTAGGCAGAGAATGGAATTATCAAAAACCAACCATGTCAGGTGTTTTTGGCATCTCTGGGGAGATTTCCTTTTCACACCTCACTATTCCTGCATTTTCAGGCAGGCTATTTAGAATTTTTCCCAATGTAACCACTACAACGTATAATAGTGTATTACCACTAGTGCGCATTGTGCTCTGCAGTGCTTGAGCGTTGGAGTTGTGTTCCCACAATGCACTAACACACATAACTTGTGTTGCAGTAACATGCGCAATACTACATTGCAACACAGCAAACAAGTTTGTTTTGGCCCTGAATCTTTTTAGTTTGCTTCTCTTTACTATCTCTCCTCTCTGCCTCTGTCTAGCTTCCCTCTTTCTCTGTCTCTGATTGTGCTGGTCTTCATTGTCTGCATTCCCCATTGTCCTTTCCTCTTGGATATTGCTCCATTGTCTTAGAGTTTTCCTACTTAAAAGGCTTCCTACTATTGTTTTGCTGTGTTTTTCCTGTCTATGTGTGTTCCTTCAATCTGTTCCATTCTTTTAGGACAGACTAGACTGGTAGTTTGTGGAAATAAAAATGTATCATGGACAGTACTCAACTAAATAACCAAGAGTTGATTTTTAAGGACAAGCTTTTGGGGGTCTCCTCCCTTCTTCCAGACTAGTACGGACAGTACTGAGCTGCAATGTTACGTGTGCACTACGGTTACAGTCACCTTAAGCATGGTGGTGATTTACAAACAGATGAGGAGGAATTTTGCGTTTACAAATTCTGCACTTCATTCTGATGTAGCAACTATTCTAAAAACTCCCTTTGAATAATGTAGGGTCTAATTTGACAGTCTGTTTGGGTTGCAATGACATTTTGCTCTGGTATCAGTATTGGACTTCGGACCAATTTTTTAAAAATTTTGAACAAAAAATTAGTAGGGGGGTAGGGAATGGTTAAACCTATTATCATGTTTTCATTTCTCTCTACAAAGAGGATATTTGCCTTTTCTCACTGACACACCTGTAAGGCCGGGTAAAAAATAAGAAACTTGTGGGTCATTAGTGCAAAAAAGCACATATAGCATATAAAAAAAGTTCTCACCTTTCCCCACTCTACTAAAATATATTTTTGTTTCTGTCTCTATCCCCATTGGAGACAGCTTGTCACAGTCCGTGGTGTCCCTAGACTTTTTGCCAAATGAGGCGGGGAGGGGGGTGCACAACAGTGACGCTGCCCTCTGCAGACCTGGGACACACTGGCTAGCATCCCGCCTAGCTCCTGGCAACCAGTGACATCAGCCTTCAGGGAAGGACTTGCATATTTCAGCAGGACAATGCTAAACCACATACTGCATCTATGACAACAGCAGGGCTTCATTGCAGAAGAGTCCGGGTGATCAAATGGCCTGTCTGCAGTACAGACCTTCCACCATTTGAAAATATTTGGCACATCTTGAAATGACAAATACAAAAATAAGACTTTTGAGCAGTTATAATCCTAAATCAGGCAAGAATGGGCCAACATTCCTCTCTTAAAACTCCAGCAACTGGTTTCCTCAGTTCCCAGATGTTTACAGACTGTTGGTAAAAGAAGAGGGGATACTACACCCTGGTAAACATGGGCCTGTCCCAACTTGTGAGAAGTGTTGCTGCCATCAATTTTAAAATCACCTTATTATTATTTTTTTTTTAAATGGTAAATTTTCTCAGTTTAAACATTTGATATTTTTTTATCTTCTATTGTGAATAAAATATGGGTTTGAGATTTGCAAATGATTGTATTCTGTTTTTATTAAGCTTTTACACAGTGTCCCACTTTTTTGGAATTGGGGTTGTATATACTGTAATGTATAAGTATTTTTAACATGATCATAATGCAAGACCTTCCCTAAATGTAAGAGGCCTGCAATAAGAGAAAATTACATCTGACAGCATGAAATGACAGTAATCCTACAATTAAACTAAGCTTTTGGATCATTTCCCATAATGTGTCAGTATAGCAATATTTGGTCATGTTCATGGGACATAAAAATGAGCATACCATTTCCTGAGAAGGAAACCGAGGTTAGATCATGAATTTCCATATACAATATACTGCAACTGTGCATTAACTTACTTGGCTTGGAAGGCATTGTTGGTTCCTCTGTGGTCAAGGTCGTGACACAGGCAACCTACGATCACAGCCAAAATCTCAGTATCGGTCAGAATCTCCTGGAATCCTGCAGTCTAGGGTTTGAAAAAATACCTATTTAATGTATTAAATAATAACAAAAGCAATCTACTGGTAACGTAAAGCATGCACAACTATTAGACTATTTTATTTGCTGTATTCTCAAATAATGCAAATATCCCACAGGAGAAAAAAGTCCCCTCATAACAGATACTGAGGGTGATCTATCTCGAATACCAGTTAGAGATCTTTCCATCAGAATTCCTGAGGCTTATAGGAAGATGCTAGATAATTTGAACAACAGAATGTACCTAAATACTCAAAACATGAGAAAATAACGCATAAAAATGTCATTTCTTGATTTTAAATATGATCAACCTGCTACTAAAAAGCCAAAAAGAGAAGCCACACAGCTCATCGGAATGGCTTGTGTAGCTGAAGCAGTAATAAGAATGAGTTATAATTCACCAGTGAAAGATCTTAAAGTGAGTTATGAAGGTCATTCACTTTCTGAGAAATGAATTGTGTGATATGGTGATAACCTACTTTTATGCATTGTGCCATAGGTAAAGCAAGGCTTTAATTATCCCTTTTTACTTCTTCAAATTTAAATACATAAAAAAGAGGAACGAAAATGAACAAAGACATTTTAAAATGTACTGACATTATATAACAAAATATTTTCTTTCTATGAAATGAATGCTAATGCAAATGAGTATAATGTGTATAGCTGCAGAACATACTGTACAGCAAGATAAATGCTGCAAACAATTGTACCTCTTTTTTGTTATTTTACATTTTAATCGCTGTATTTTAAAACAATATTCCAGTATTTCCTTGCAATATTGTGCAGAATTGTAAATAGGTTTGTAAAGATTTTAGCTTTGTACTTGAAACATCTGCTGAACAAGATGGAGACATAGCACAACCACTGAGTAAGTATTGTTATGGTATTTGCTGCTTTCATTAAAACTGTTTTTTTTTAAATGCAAGCAGTCTAAGTACCCAATTCTGACTTGGTTTCATTCTCTTGCAGTCCCTGTACAGCAAAGCTTAGACTGGGGAGAAGCAGCACAAGAAGCAAATTAATTGTGCTGCAGTAGAAGGAGCACGCTGCTAGGAAGAGAGAGCAGAGTGACAGCTTTTGAATCATTTGCTTCTCCTTTTACTGTCTAAGCACAAGACAGGGGAAGGGACCAGACCTGTCAGTGTTACTGAACTGCAGCAGATAAAAATCAGGTCTCTTCCCCTGCCAGACAGGGCTGTGATGTGTGACAGAGCCATGTACATATCAGGACGAGATGGACAGGAATACAGATACCATGTATTTCATCTCTTTATTCAGGTGTGTCCCCGGAGTTTAGCCTTAAAAGCACAGAAATGTTAATACAGTGTCAGCACTACACATGGGCAGGAAGTGTTTAGGTGCCATGTATATACGCAGTTTATTCCAGCACAGTATGTCTTGCATCTATCACAGAAGTGGGTGGCAGACATCAGTGATGCTTTACTGCCTGTTAATGCAATTATCGGCTTGACATATAGCAAGTGTGCCAAAGTCGTACATTTGAACATCTTCTAATACTTCAGTATCTACAATGATCCTCGGGCGCTTGTCAGTGGCTTGTCACTCACTTCCGTATGTATATGGCTCAGCGGTGCTGCTCCTCAGATAGATTGGAAAACTCTCACTAGTATCAGAAACAGAACACAAAAGAGACCCCACCATGTGCGGTATCAACACGTTTATTTGATGAAAAACAATGATAAAAAACTACTCACAATTGTAGCAGTATATATGCTTTGTTCAGTCTCCACACATGATGATTATATAAGAACAATATACTGCTACAATTGTTAGTAGTGTTTAATATTGCTTTTTATCAAATAAACGCGTTGATACCGCACATGGTGAGGCGCTCTTCTGTGTTCTGTTTCTGATCTTCTAATACTTATTTAGATATGTGTGCTTATAGCAAACCTATGTATTGCTACAACCTGTACGAGCTATGACTCTGGTGACTTGTAGAGTATATAGAACTTCCCTTCACTCCTGGCTGCTATACAGAGTGGTGGGGAGTGAAAGGAAGGTAGTAAATGCATCTGCGGAAGTCTGTATTTAAGTGAAACTGTTGCTTTAAACCCTATCCAGTCAGTGGTGTACCCAGGCTTTTTGCCACATGAGGAGGGGCGGGAGTGGGGGGCATTCTGGGCGGCTGGGAAAGAGTGTGGGGGGACACTCTGGCCGGCATCCCGCCCAGCTCCTGACAACCAGTGATGTCACTGATTGCCAGGTGCTGGGTGGGACGCTGTCCAAAGCATCCCAGGTTGCCTAGACCATCCCACATCTCCCCTCCCAGCTCTTAGCAACCTGGGACCCTCTGGCCGGAAAGGGGATGCCAGACGCACTGCAAACATTGTGCAGCAGAGCGGCCATGCCCGCCGCCCCTCACTTGACCCGAACAGATGCTGCTAAGGGAACAGCCTCAGGCTGCCTTAATATGTACCCAATATTTGACCAGTTTGTGAACCATCTATGTTTAATAATAAGGGCATTTACAAAGGCTTACTGGCTGCACAGTTCAATATTGAACAGCAAGATGGAAGAAATCATTAGCATTCTTTGTTAATTTCTTGGTGACTGGTTAATATGTCAGGATACAGCATCAGAGATAGAGTTGGTATTGCAATGAGAGTTTATTTTTTTGCTTTATGAAGTGACTGGAGTTGGGCTTTAAGGGTCACTCCCTTCCTGTATAGATCGTTTGGTTACTGATCAATCTAGTTGGTTGAATCACCTATATGCACTCAAAGCTTTCTGAGTGGTAAGACATCTCCCAACTTTTTAGGCTGGAAAAGAAATTCCCATGTCACTCTCACAGAACTTTGTTACACCTTTTTAAATAGTTTGAACAGAATGGCCACAAATACTTCACATACAAAAGATACTATTTTTACTGGAACAGTAAACAGAATTACTACAAAAAAAGCTCAATCCACTTGTGGTGGTGATTGTTAACAAATTTAAATCATCAATCATCTACTGTTGTGGGCCACAGCCATAAGATTTAGTGCCTTACCTGCCTTCTCAAAATCAGCCACAAGATGGTGCTATAGAGAAACCATTGTAGCCACAAGATGGTGCTACAACAGAGCACACTGTTCTATGGTAAGTTCTCAGCAACCTCAGCACATGAAGAAAGGAACAAGTGTAATCTGAGAACCCAACCTCCATTTTGGAATCAAGGAGTAGAGAATATAATGCCATCCTGAGCGCATGTCTGGAATTACCACCCATATTCAAATAACATTGTCGATTTACACCACGGACCCTTTACCATTCTTTCCCTTCCACCCGTACCCTTACATTGTACAGCCCCCTTCTGGTTTGCAGTGGTTCTCTCTCCATTTTTTCTTCACTTACACCAGATTCACTAGTAGGGACAAACTTGTTTCTCTTTATATTTGTGAGCTCTTTATATACATGTTCATATATTGATTATATGTTTTCATCTTCTTTTTCACCCTGTTTTAATAAAGCTTCAAGATTTCATTCAGTCTGGCTTATTGCAGAATAGGAGGGTTTAGCTGCATGTCGAGCAATGCACAGGCCACAGGATAATAAACTGCAATACTAAATTAGTTGTTGATTTGATTTCTTCCCCAAGCTGTAAAGTACAGTATCTGAGTTACCTATAAGAAAAGGATTGCTGGACATCTACAGGATGCTATCAACCCAGAGGCAAAACACTTTTTACATGTTCATGCAAGGGATACTTCTAAATTTACTTAAGGAAAAGAGAGAATATATTCAAACATCAGAGGTGGTGATTAAGGAAAAAGTTACCTAAACTTGAATGCATTTTGGGTCATGCATTTCGGAGTACGCGGTCCAGTTCTGGTCACCAGTACTAAGAAAAGATGTCCTTGAGTTGGAAAAAGTCCAGCGGAGGGCAACCAAACTAATTAGGGGTATGGAGGACCAGAGCTACGAGACAAGGCTACTAAATTTAAACATGTTCACATTAGAGGTGAGGAGATTAAGGGGGGATATGATTTCCATGTACAAAATGTTTAATGGTGGTAGCAACATTAGCGATAAACTGTTTAAAATTAACTCCGTTACAAAAACTAGAGGCCATCACCTAAAATTGGTGGAAAAAAAATTCCAGCACAAGGGGCGAAGGGGGTTCTTCACAGTAAGATCAGTTAGGGTCTGGAACTCACTGCCACAGGCGGTGATTTCAGCAAATAATGTGGAATTGTTCAAGAAACTTTTGGACGATTTCTTAAGGGACCGTAATATACAGGGCTACAGGTAATATACAGGGGTACAGGTACTCCTAGAATGAGATCCTAATAGGTTGGACTTGATGGACTAATGTCTTTATTCAACCTCAAATACTATGTAACTATGTACTATGTTTTCGGATACCCAATCCCAGAAGGGGCTCAATTTTACATGTAAGTTGGCTGATGACTTAAGCACTTATGGATGTCTGCATATTAAAGAATGCCATCTATTTGTATTGTGGACATTAACCCCTTTATTATCCAGTTTTATCTAGCTATACTGTGGCTTTACATATGCTTTTGATGTTATATGTTTCTTGTATGTGCTTTTTAAGGTGATGTATTTTGCTTTTGTGTATTGCTTAAGAAAGGACTGTCTTAGTCCAAACAGTGTAGCATTAAGTAGGGTATACATGATATTAATTTCAGCTGGTTCCTGATGAACTGGACGCAATTCACGCAGTAGGTTCCACTGTTGGTACCCTTCTGCCCAGCATCCCTAGATCGGTAGTTCGAAAAAGCAGGGGGGGAAATCTTTGGCCAAATTTGGCCATTCAGGTATTCCAGCAGCAGCCGGCCACCGCTGTCAGAAAACAATGAAAATAGTGTAGGATTCGTCAGAACAGCGTTGATGGGGGAATCTGTTCCATTTTTTTTCACTCAGCCCGTGGGTTACAAAAAAAAAATAAAAAATAGGACCATAAATACCTGGCTTTACTGTGTTTTTTTTAGTTTCTCCAATGAAATATGGATTTTAACATAGGACCGACCCTTCATATTTTGTATGTGTTTCATATATCATCTCTGATTGCCTTAATGTGTAAGAAACTGTACCCACAAAGTTTCCTTATCCTTTTCCCCCCAGCTCCCTAATTCGATTTAGCCTATTTTATCACCCCTCCCCCCCCTTTCCCAAATCATTATATTTATCTAGATCTCATTCTGAGGCCCACAGCATTGTTAATATGCCTCCTAGATCTTATTTATCTGATGCCTGTGCCAGTGTAGTTCGGCCCAATAGACCTCTATGGAGCTGGTAGAGGGATCAATTTCTATCCTAGACCTACCTAGAGGGATAGGGGCAAAAGGATAATGCTGCTGTCGGAAAGTTTCCTTACCCTTTAAACTAGATGAAAACCTTACGTTGAAAACATTTACTTTGCAAAAGGACTGTAATAAACAACTGCCATTTTGTTTCTTTCATTTAATTTTTTTGCATCTCAGTGCCGCTGATTTTCTCCTACCTGTTTAAGTCACTTCCTGCCTATATTGACTCAATTAACATTTGACGTTTCTAGACAGGCTTCCTGATAAAGATGACAACGGTGGGCCATATGTGCTCAACCCGTACCAGCACGATCTCTTGTAGTTTCGCGGGACAGGCTGACAATGCAAGAGCAGAACTGAGAGACAGTTGATCCCCTATAACTGGAAATGCCTGAAGAAGGACTTTCATGGTGTGATCACCAGCTATTATAATAAAGAAATCTGAAGCATTCAAAATATTAAAATTAAATGAATATGTTAAAGCTTATATGAAATTTTTGTGAATGGCTTTAGATCTAATTTAATATGTGCAGCTCCATAGCAATGGACAAATCAATGCAAACTCCTCACAGACGCTGTAAGTTTTACAACCTATTTGCAACTTACAGGCTTGGCTTGATAGGCAAAGGTGGGAAGAGAGCCAAACATGTGTAATTACGCCTCAACCCGTTAGTCACCGCTCCATGTCAAATTGTTTTTACACCTGTCAAATGATCATTGTTTCTGCCAGGCTGAGTCAGCGACTTTGTTATTGAGTGGTCCCAGGGATGAAGCATGAGAATTAATATTTTATGATGGCTGCATAGATATTTTATGCCCTCTGCACATCTCTGCAATCTCAATGTGTCAATTCTCCAGCTTGGTCTTGTAAATCAGTGGACACCCAATGACTATAAAGCGAGAGGAGACAACAAACCGTGAAGAGTGCAGATGATAATTCATCTAGCAAACAGATGTTTCTTTATTCCTTATGTATGAAGATATGCATGAAGCTATTCCTTAGCTGGCTTTTTGGCCAGCTACATACGTCCTTAGAGAGGCTCCTTCTCTTCAGCACTAAGCTGTCTATGCAAAAATACCAAGAATGTAAAGCATCTTTGACTCCTCAGATATAGGCACAGCCACTCATTGCAAGACCACACAGTCTATTATACTAGCTACATTCATGATTGCTCAATTTTTAAGAAGATATTTCCTAATATACAGTATATTATATCTTTCATTTAAAATAAACACCAAGCTAGGTAAACCCTTAAAGTCAAAATGTTACAAACTTAGACAACTCAAACTGACCACAATATTATGTGAAAATGCATAGGAAGAGATAATTTTCAGCACAACTTTACGTCAACAGTACCATTGGAGCCAGAGATATAGTTTAGCTTAAGGTATGCACAAATCCTGGAAAAGTAAAGCTTCATCCCACCCCAATTCCCAAATCTCCCTTTGGGTCATTTATCTGTCCTACTGATCAACATAGAGACTCGAGGCAGGTATACTAAACGTGACCTTTATAATTAAGGATGAGTACTGGGCGAGGTGGACAGCACTCTGAGTCAAGCAGCCTCTATTGCACTGCACAGAGTTGTATGTGAACATGCTTACAGGAAGGTGGAAGAGAGGGATGGGTGTCATACTGCTGCAATAGGTATTTACCTGGTTGTCTGGAAATTGGCTTTAAACAAATGAAAATGTGCTCAGTTATTTCATGAAATTTAGAAAAGCTCTAAAAGTTTAGAGTAGCAACCCTTTCCAGGAGTTAGCCAACTTGTAAGAATGACAATTCAGGATAGTGTTTATTTCACCTCTGTAAGATGCTGACTGATGTTGCTTGTATAATTAAGTGATGCGCCAGGAGAACACTGTGACAATATAAATCCTCAACTGAGTTGTCACCTACCAGGGCTGAAGATGACACTGATTACTGTATATACTCGAGTATAAGCCGAGTTTTTCAGCACATTTTTTGTGCTGAAAAATGCCCCCTCGGCTTATACTCGAGTCAGCGTCTCGAGAACTGAGGAAAGTGGGTACGCTGGTCAGGTTCTAAGGCATCCAGGTTGTCGTATCTGTCAGGAGGTGTTATTGTTATGGACTGCACTGTAAATTCATCATCAAAGTATCTCGTGTCAATTTCTGAGGTCTGAAAGCTCTATGTATGTGCGATGAACAGCGCACATACATAGGCTTGTTGGCTGCACAGTGATTGCCAGTGATTGGCTTGTCACTGTGCTGTGGGCAGGGGGCGGGTCCGGAGGCAGAAGCGCGGCTCGGTGCAGGCTGAAGAGAAGAGATAAGGTAAGGGGCCTGAATGGAAAGGATAAAATCCTTATGGAAGCAGGATCTGCCCAGGGATTGTGGAAATATTTTATCCTCTGTGTCGGGGGAATGGTATATGTGGAGAGGGAGTTGCCATCTGCAAGTTTCCCTCAGCTAAAAACACCTCACACCAGCTGAAGCTCTGTTTGGACATACAGATCATGAGGAGGAGAACTCCAATTTTGAAGGATTTTAGCTCTTGTGTGTTAGCTTAGTTGCTGATTGAGCTAAGGTTGTTGTACTTTTAAAGTTACGGTATTTTTGATACCATATTGTTAATGTTGACCCCCTTTTCCACTTACAGAGCTAGGTTATTGTTTTTCTTTGAAATAAATATTCATGTAATTTTATTGGTATCTATCTTCATTTTGTACATTTACCAGTAGCTGCCTCATTTCCCACCCTAGGCTTATACTCGAGTCAATATTTTTTCCCAATTCTTTGTGGTAAAATTAGGTACCTCGGCTTATATTCGGGTCGGCTTCTGAGTATATACGGTAATAACCCCCCATCCCACCTCTATCCTCACGTGTTCTTTACTTACATGTAGTGCATTGGAGAATGACAAGAGTTATACTGGGAGTCACTACTTAACTGTATTCTTTATACTATATATCTAAATATTTAAATAACGTATATACGGCCCTAAAATAAACTGTAAAAAAATCAGTATGGTATGGTAAACTGTTAACGATAATAATAAAAAAAATACCCAATACTCTCAAAAGTAATGTGCATACATTTGTGATCATATACAATCACAATCTATCTCTAGATAGGCAGAGCCAGCTGTCACTCACGCAGCTGGGCGGATCCCGTCGTCTAAGTCGGGATCCGCTCCGGCTGCGGCGTCTCAGTATACTGCGAGCTGTAGCTCGCGGTATACTGAGCTTTGGGTAACGGGAGGACGCTAGTTTGTGTCCTCCCGTTACCCTAAGGAGAACTATGGGGAAAAACACTGACCCCATAGTTCTCCTTTAAATTTTGGTACTCGCCGATACCGAATACCAATACCGGTACTTCAAGCAGCATGGTGCCAGCTTCCTGGGCAATCTGGAAGCCTGGCAGCGGTTCATTAACCATGCTGTTTTGCCAGCTTGATGCTGATTTGCCGGGAAGAGATATTGTTTGCATACACTGGATATTTGGGCACTATTGTGGATGTTGAACTGTGGACATAGAAGTCACGAGGAGATATATCTCTAGAATCACGTTCTGGGAGATTTTGAGGAATGTCACTAAGGATTGATATTCACTGAAAGGAGACTATATGAGATTTTGACTTAACTTATTTAATATTTGTTAAAGCACGATTTACACTTTATACGTGCACTCATTTGTTTTTTTTGTTGGTTTAAAATAATATATTGTATATGATCACAGATTTAGGCACATTAATTTTGAGAAGATGTTTGGATAATAATAATATGGGCATATCATTATTCACCTAGCACTAAGGATTGGGTATAGCGCAGTGCATTTTTTAAAATTATATGTGTAATATTCTACTAATCTTCATAAAAATTTTAGTGGTTTATATAAAAATTGTAAACACCATCATTTTAATATTTCCTGAATAATATGTACCCATACACCAAAAGAAAACCACCATGAATGGATGGTAAATAAATTAGGAATGTTACATAGAGTACAGCCAGTAACATAGTCCTATTGAAAAAATTAAAGACATTTCCAATTTTAGCATATTTTAAATCTGGTTTGTATTTAAAAAAAAACAGGGTTGTGCTCCACCTCTGTTTTCCCTAAATTTTGAGCTGGGACCATCTCATCGGTTTCACCTTCATCAGTTCGCAGTCTCTCTGCCAGCCAAGTTCTTGCTTTGATGACCAGGAAGCGGTCATGATCTG
>NW_017306587.1:1239114-1267555 GCF_000935625.1 Nanorana parkeri
GATCGCCGCTATGCGATCCGGGCTGGCTGGCTGGATCAGGCAGACGCGCCCTCCAATCAGGCAGTGTAGAGGGCCGCCCGCAGTGGCCTCGGAAGAGCGAGCGGCCGCCCGATGACAGCCAGGTGATCGTGTCAGGGAGAGGGAGCCATGGCTTCGTTTAGCGGGGGTCGTGACGGCGCCCCCCCTCAGTCCTGTGCCCGGGGCAAGTGACCCCCCCGCACCCCCGGTTGTTACGCCACTGGTCTCAGGAGCCCTCTCAGGTGCTACCTTTCTCGGTAGTTTTAATTATTGTCACAGTGATATCCCATCACGTCTCTCTTTGGAAATGTGCTATCTGTGTGCAGAGAGTGGCAGGCAGGAGATCTCTTTATGAGTTCTCCAACAAACCTGGCAAACGTCTAGCCAGGGCATGTAGGCCCCTTTCACACAGACAGTCTGATCAGATATGTTTGTCGGTTTGTCAGGCGGATCTGACCAGAGGCAGATCCATGGGCAGTTGGATGTCTACGGACATGTGCCCATTTACATCCGATTACCTCCAAGTCAGTTTGGGTCATGATAAAAAAACAATAGAGAAGGTTTGCCTCCTTCTCTGTTTTTTTGGACCTAAACTTGACTGACCGGAGGTAATCGGATGTATAACGGGCCAATAAATCAAATATAGGTCTGTTTGGTTCAGGTTTTTTTCCTCCATCACAAGGTGGAGGAAAAACTGAATGGGCAAGCATGTCACAGATCTGTGCACGGATCCCCTGCTGATCAGAGAGGACAGGCACCTGTGTGAAAGGGGCCTTACAGGGCCAAGATCAAAAATATTTATGCTACATATAATATCTCAGTTGGGAAAAAGACTTTCCACCTCTGCAGCTATAGTTTCTGATTTCCAGGGCTTTTATCATGATTTCTATACCCTAACTTCTGAATCTAGCAACCCTTGTCACCCGATAGATGGGAAGAATTGCTTTCTTACAATAGGAACTCAGTCATGCCCTATCTTCCTTTGGAAGTCCGGAAGCAAACGAAAACCCTCTCTCACAAGCTTAACTCCACTTGGCTATAAAATAAACTGTAGCTGGGTACACACGGTCAAATTTGTTTCATTCAACAGGCCAAATAGAAAAAATATGACAGATTGTTCCATCCGTGCTAATAACATGGACAAACGAATCTCCCGCTGTGTACATTGTATTCTGACAGCAGCGACCACTGTTCGGCTGATGATTTTCCAGCTTGTTCTTTCGCCAAAAGTCAATCTAATGGTTGACTTTTGGCAATAGAATAGGGCCACTCACGGAACGAATTTCATATGTACCCAAGTCAAGATTGGTAAGGCTCCGGCTTGGTTCACACCTAGGAGTCTTTGAGCAGTTCGAAAAGCGCTTTTAAACTGCCCAACACAATAAATCCCTTGATTTTCCATAGCTCTGGTTCAAACCTGAACAGAAAAACACCAGCAGAAAAACGCGAAAAAAAAGGTACATGAGCTTCTTTGGGCAGATAAAAGCGCTTTTTTGTCCCATTGGAAATGCCCAAAAACGCGCAACAGAAGCATGTTGTACAATTTTGTGAGCATTTTTGTGCGTTTCTACGCACGTTCTTCCATTGCCCACAATGGTTTATGAGCTGCCAATCAAAACGCTCGTCTTCATGTACGTGCGTTAAAACATACATACAAATGTGCACAACGTGCAAATAACTGCATGCTGTTAACGCGCGTATAAACACGCAAAAACTGTGCCGCCTGGGTGTAAATTCAGCCTCCAGGTGATACAATTACATCTGTTACATAGTAAATCAGGTTGAAAAAAGACACAAGTCTATCAAGTTCAACCTCGTGGTTTGTAATCATTCACTATCCCTGGATGCACAATTGATGCGTCTATGATAGTGATTGATTCCCAACCACATGTAATCATATCACATACGATTACATATGGTGTACCAGCATTCTGCTGTTTTCAAATGCAGCGGATGTCACCTGATCATTTTCCTGAGTGGTGACAGCTGCCCCTTGTAAAGGGCAGATTAAGGGATTCCTGCTGTGGGAAATCGCAAGTTCCTGATGCAGGAATCCCTTATCGCACCTAAAATATAGTTGTGAATGGAGCCTTAAGTTCCTTGGGCTCCAGGGTTGATGACTGATATGGAGAGAACAAACTTGTTTAATCTGAGTCTTAATAAGTCTTTTCTGGGTCTCTGCTGTGAGATCCTGCTGCTGGGTGAAAAAGTAAAAAATAAAGATATTTTTGATGACAGAACACTAAAAAAGGTACAAGAACTACCTGTTTGTTTTGGGGAACACATAAGGAGGCATCCTGTTAGTCGGGAACTGACCTGCATTGGGTAATTTTGGCTCTTTTTAAAGAATCAGATAAAATTTGCCCCATACCATTACATTTTCCCTTTAAATTAGGGAACATTTTGGCCACCGAAACATAACGGCCAAAAATGGCGCTTTTGGCAAAATGCAGAAAGTGCCATGTTTCAGCCGAAATAGCAATGCATCCCTGGTTTCTCTACTCCCTGCTGGGCGCTGCTCTGTGTCCCCTCTGACATAGCACAGCATCGAGAAACTGTCACAGGAGGCCTAGCAGTGTGGGGGAGGAGAGCGATGTGAGGGCTGGGCTCTCTCTCCTCCCGCACCACTCAGCCTCCTGTGACAGATTAGGAGAGTGATCTGGGGGCGGAGACAGCTGTCAGTGCTTGCACAAGAGGCTAAAACCAAGGAGGTGCAGGAGGAGAACTCAGCCTCCTCTGACAGATCAGGAGAGTGGTGGTGTGGGGGCGGAGACAGCTGTCACAGGAGGCTGGGTCAGTGGTGAAGGGAAGGAGTCAGCTGTCAGAGGAGATCGAGCTCTCCTCTCTGCAACGCTCACTCAGCCCCCTGTGACAGCGAGTCAGGATGGAGAGTGGGTACAAGCAGTCAGTGATCAGGGATCGCTGAGTGTTTGTAAAAAATTAAGGACATATTGTGTTTACTGTGTCCCCAATTATGAATGAATGGGAAGTGATCTACATAATTCATGATTGTGTACATAACAGGAGCTGCAGAAAGAGATGGAGGACTCTGTGTCCTCCATCTCTTTTTCTATTTTAAAAGGGAAATATCAGGGATCTGTTTAGACCCCTAATATTTCCCTGAAGCCCCCAACAGTAAAGTAAAAAAATAAAAATATTTAATAAAAATACATAAATAAAAATAAAATATTTACAAAAAAATTGAAAAGGTTAGAAAATGTTTTTTTCAGTTTCGGCCTAAAAATGTTTTGGTTTTCAAAATTTCATTTCAGTGCACCTGTACTTTAAATTAACACTTTCCTGAAATGTCTGGGTTAAGTAATGAACCCCCAGTAACATACTGACACACAGAAAAGACAGCACAAAGAAAAAGATCTGGATCCTCAATACTCACAGTTAACATGGCAAACATCAGCTGGCACACATTGAAGGCATGCCGCCAGTTGTGATAGAGAACCATTCGATAATTCTTCCTCACTGTCAGCAGCCACCTGCACAAGGTCTGTAAAACAGAAGGGGCATGAAGATGTGTTGTACTAAGATCTCATTACCAGTGAACAGAAGACTCATGCCAGTACAAGGGAGGCTGATACATGAGTAGAGCAGATGTTTACCTCGTAATCAATTTTAAACTTCTGAACCATTCCCAACTCCATGAACATTCTCAGGGCTGCTGTAATCATCTCGTCAACGTCCAGGGAGAAGTCATCAAAATGGATGTCATCGATGGCAAGTTCTGACACCAAGGGGATGTTGGCTGCCTTGAATGATAGAAAACCGAGTTACACACTGCTTCGGTGAGAAATGGACTTTCTTCATACATAGGATTTATTTGTCAAGAAATGTTCAGTAATACATCAAAGTATGTGTTTCACTGTGCCAACAACCTTGTTTTTTTGTGTCCTTTGCTAGAATTAAGCACTGGAAATAGGAGGTGATGTCCAGCTTGTCAGCCTGCTGAAATTAAATTTCAGTTTTAAGATAAAATTTATGGAAAAATGAAAAGAAATTACTGAACGGCTGTTTACATATCCATCTGTGCATTGGGTAGAACTCCAGCCAAAACCCTTTTCTTTTTCTTTGTTTACTGCTATTGTGGTTCCTTACATGTGTTGGTGCCATATGCTGCCATTTATCACGAATGGCGCCACAACGCACCCTCTCCGTGCACTTGCATTGCTGCACAGCCTAGGGTGCTCTGCCGAAAATGCTACATGCAAGATTTCTGGTCCATTGTGGCGCATTGGGCAACTAATTTAAAGGAATGGGCTAGCTTGAATGCATAAATGGGCCCTTAGATGGTTCCTAATTACTAACAGTTTCACACAAGGCATTTGAGAAAATCGCAAATAGCAACACAGAAAGGAATACAGATGCTTTATTAGTAGTAGAGTAGGGGAAGGCTAGGACCCCTGTAAGATTTGTATTCTTGTCTATGTCTGTGTGCAAGACTTTCCTCACTTCCTGTCTGTTGATAATGGTGTCACGTGACAGTATGTGGGGTGAAGTCTCTCTACAGGATAGCAATACATAACTGGCAAGGGTTCTAATCCTTTTCCACTCTATCCAAAGAGCAACATGTTTTAATCGGACATGTATTTAGGCTTGGTTTACACTGCTGAGGTGTGTTAAAATGCGTGGTGGTGTACTGCAATGCATTGTGTTGGCAAGGAACGTTTTGGGTGCCATTACGAATGAGGAGCACCACAGCACATGCATGTTCGTGTGTTACTGCAGGGCAACAGTATGAACTGTATAACAGTATGCAGGTAGATCTCCAGCCAAATCTTTAAAAGTTAGAACTTTTGTAGGGTTTTTATTGCAACAGGTAATACAATATTGTTAAGTAATTCAACTTATTAATATCCATCAGACTCTTGGCCTGTAACCTTAAAGCTGAGATCCAGCTTCAGCTTCAGACTTGCACAGTTTTAAAGGCTCCTCTCCTGCACTGAACATGTTTACTCTGATTTTGCTGCACATTGGGAGCTTCTCATAGTGTGCATTAAAACTTGCAGACAGAGTCTGCCTCATCTTCTGGCTGGAGGACATCCAGCAGCATCTAGCTCTTTCCTCCCCAGGAACACTGTTCCTGGTCCACCCCTTTTCAATGGATTTTTGGCTCTGTTAATCAAAGACACTCAGCATCACATGTGGTGTTACCTGAATGCAAATGCTGTCTGTCTAGGAATGTTCACTCCTCTAGATGGACAATTTCCCATGATATTTATATAACTCCTCTCAAGTGCCAGCCCACTGCTTGTATCAGGGCTAAGGGCTCTTGAGAAAGGTACTAAGGCATGTGCAGCACCCTGCTGACACGTCCCATCAATCATGATCTGACTGCATTGTGTAGAGAACCACAGAGATCCAGAGATAACATCAGTGGGTCTTAAATAATGTATGTAATTAAAAATATTATTAGCATGTTGATGGGGGTATGGGGGGGGGGGGGGGGGGAATAGAACAAAAAACTCTTCTATTACAAACTGGAGCTAACTTAAAAATTCCTTATTTAAGCATGAGATGTACAAAAGAGGAAATATATAAAGCAGCCACATAAATGTTGATCGCACGGGCTTGTAAACAGATTTATGGCACATCAATTGACAATGTAACAATGGAAGAAATATATCTTACTGCCCTGGGTACCACATGCTGTTTCACTGGATAATTATGTTCTTGTGTGTTACACTCAACAGAAATCTGACAAATTGCAGAAATACTGCTGACCCTGGATGGGATTTCCACTATTTATGGTTCTATCTTTATCCATATAATATGTAAGGTGCTCACAAAGGATGGCTGACATATGAGTAATTATATCTAGAGCATAGACTGCATGGGAAGATAAGCATTAGTACAATTCTAGTTGTGTAGCAAAGTTGTGAATAACCCACGCAATGGAGATGAGAGGGGTGAAGATTATCTACCCACCCTCATGTGACAGTTCTGGCCCAATAAACCAAGCATCATTGCTGTCACATGAGAGGGCTGAAGATTCTCTACCCACCCTCATGTGACAGTGCTGGCCCAATCGCCAAGCACCACTGCTGTCACATCAAAGAGCTGAAGATTCTCTACCCACCCTTATGTAACAGTTCTGGCCCAATACACCGAGCACCACTGCTGTCAGATGAGAGGGCTGAAGATTCTCTACCCACCCTCATGTGGCAGTGCTGGGCCAATCACCAAGCACCATTACTGTCACATGAGAGTACGGAGAGTAAGTCACATGCTCCTCCATACTACCCCATATTGCAGCTAGTTAGCAATGACACTTTATTATTGTGAGTGGCATGCTATAAGAACTGTAACATACAATAAAAACTCAATAAATTCTTTGTTAACAAAAAAAAAAAGAACTGTAACATACAGATGGTCTATGTGCTCCATAAAACTGTTTATATTTTATTGGCTAGTGACAGCATCCAGTTAAAAAGGGATATCTGAGTTCTATTCAGATTATGCCACATCAGAAAATTATACCACATTTCCCCGATATTATCAGCCACACACAGGCTAAGCAATAATGTGAGACACAATACAATTACCTACATGTGCTAGAGTTGTGTATATTAAAAAGGTACATCACACCCATATTTGTTTTTTTAGATCCCCCTTACTTTTTTCGCTGCAATTATCAACAATTAACATGCTCACAAGACCAATAAATCTAGCATTTTTGCTGTGATCCGCCACTCCACTACTACACACCAAGTCACATGCAGCCATCTTCATTTCTGGCAACGTTGGGAGCCAGCTGTTTCTTTCTCACACTTGCAGGCCACACCCCATGAAGCAGCACCAGGTCCATCCTGCTCCAGCTGCACGTTCACCCTCCTCCAGCCAATGTGTAGAAGATAAAGCCTTTGGGATATGTGATGTGCATATCCCAGGAGGCTTCAGCAGTGGGGTATAAGTCGTTCTTGCCTAGGCAAGAATGGAGGCAGGGGGTGGGCTGGAGTATTAAGCGATGTATTAAGCGAGTATTATGTGATGTGCATATCCCAGGAGGCTTCAGGAGTGGGGTATAATTCGTTCTTGCCTAGGCAAGAATGGAGGCAGGGGGTGGGCTGGAGTATTAAGCGATGTATTAAGCGAGTATTATGTGATGTGCATACCCCAGGAGGCTTCAGGAGTGCGGTATAAGTAGTTCTTGCCTAGGCACGAATGGAGGCAGGGGGTGGGCTGGAGTATTAAGAAAAAACATAAACCAAAAAAATAAAAGTTGGCTTTTAGGGTTGTGCAGGGGGAGTATTGCAGTGATGTAAAGTGCAATTTTTGAGCGAAGGTCGGCTGTACAGTGTATTTCCACTTTTGCAGTAAAAATTTAGAAAATCCCCATTGTTTATGTGTTTGTTTATATGTTTCTATTCACACAGAATATCTATAAAAAATAAAAACAATTCTTACATTTTATATATCTCTTTTTAGCAGGTCTTTGCATGCCCCTTTATCAATTTCAGTAACAGTAAACTCTGTCTGTCCTAATAGTAAGATTTAGGACAGACAGAACATCTCTGCATGAACATACAAGGTCTTCAGGGCTTTTTGTTAGGGCAAACAGTCCCGCTCATATAGATTACAATTGATAATGAAAGCTGCCAGCACAGTATAGACAAGGTTCATTATTCAAAACAAACACCTCCCAACCCCCAAACAGTGAGAACTAAGCAGGATATTCTAGTCCTGGAGTTACCAAAAATAGCATCTGAAAAAAAGGTAACCTGCAATTTTTATTTTTAAAGTTATGCCATGAGATTGGGAACATGTAGCAAATATAAAGTGGGTGTTATCCAAATTTAGCTGCAAAAGTGGACATATACTTTAAGCAACATGACTTATACTATATGGGAAAGATCACGTAAAACTCATACTGAAGTAAATGTGTCAGTGTCCAAGTATTGCCAGAATTATAATTATGATTTAAAGAACAAAAAATAACCTGTTACAATTTGAAAAATGCATTGAAACAGGTAGATCAAGCTGATAAAATGTTATTTATCCATTATCTATTTCTATGTTTCAGGTAACCTAAGATTGCCTAAACCTGAAAAGATAAAATATGCAAATCAACGAAAATGTGATCTTCTCCACTTACACAGGGAAATTGTGCCCTCTCTTACTGTTTGTAAAATCACTGGAATGAGGTCAGCAAAGATTTGATCTCACCGTTCTTAGACTGATTGTCTTCTTAGTAGATGTGAAGTTTGTGTTAGGATCCTATCAATGGATACACTTTAGTAATAAGCATACTGATGGATATATAACATGGTCTGCATTTTAAAGAGCTCTAACAAATTGAACAAAAAAAGCCTATTTATTTAGCTTATATATACAAAGCTGAACATATGCCAAAGTTATCTTTAAAGCCTATCTGCAGGTAAAGAAAAACAAATCCCTTTTCTGTTGGGCTACCCCCGAATTGCAAGGGTTAACTGCTCAGTAATGTATGGAGGGCCTGTGTGAAGAACTTTCACTTAGCTGATTTCTGCTCCTGTAAGTTTTAAGACCAGCACCTGATGCCTTCCCCCAGTCAGTGACACGCTGATGCCATCACGTATAATGCAGGACCCATAGTCCTGCATTATATGTGAAGACGCAGAGGGAAAGTCCACAAGCCAGAGCGTAGGAGTGACAAAATAAGTGCTAGACCCCTGATATTTCCCAGAGCCACCGACAGTAAAGTAAGAAAAAAGAAAAAATATTTAATTAAAAACAAAAATATTTTTAAAAAATGTTAAAAAGTTTAGAAAAAATAAAATATTAATTTAAAAAAAAAAAGGTTAGAAAAAAGTATAAGTGCTCATTTGTGAATAAATGAGCACTTAATTGCTGTAATGATTTTTTTTGGAGTGCTGGTGACATCTTCCTTTTTGTCTATATGTGGCGGCGCCACCCGCAGTCATTTCGAGCACCCGTCTTCATGTTATGGGAATCCCGGTAAGGTTTCTTTTTTCTTGTTCAAGACTTTCTAATATGTCCAAAACGCCAGGAGAGCGTTGCAATTGTTTTTGCTAAATTGTTAGCGGAGTCTGTATTTGTATTGACCCAAAATGGCTGCCCATATTTATATACAAATAATACATTTAGGCTGGATTCACACTGTATCAGTACGCTAACACACAAGCATCATGCCTGGCATTAACATACTATGAGTTATCACCAAATGCATTCAAAAAATTGCATGCATTGGGTGCCAATAAAGCTGCCCACACACCTTACAATTTATCTGCAGATTTTCTGGGGTCAGATGGATAAAGTCCAACAGATTGGCCCAGGTGGAGATTACTCCATCCACACAGTTAAGTGTAGATGGAGGAATCTGTTGCACCTTTTCCATCTGACCACAGAAAATCTGCAGATAATTGTAAGGTGTGTGGGCAGCCTAAGAGTGAATAGCACGGTAGCGCATCAACGTGTTTAACGTGTGGTACTGCAAAGGTGTAAATCCAGCCCTAAACAAGTGTTTTAAAACATTAACACATTGACACTAGCAAAGATTCCCTTCAATGTATACCTAAAACAAAAAACAAAAAATGATTATAGTGCACCTGAACAGTCCTTAGATGTGGTGGCTACATTATTTTCTTTCTTCACAGAAGAAAAATCAAAAAGTAACCCTTGCAGTAGTGTTGCCGCCCACCCACACAGCAAAGGTAAAGTGTTTGAGGTGAGTGCTGGCTGCTGCTGTACCGAGGACCAGGTGAGTAAAGCTGCTTTATTTGAGCCGCCTAGACAAAACGAGCACTTAAACCTTATACTGCAGTGGTAGCCCCACTGCAAGGGTAGATTTTAGATTTTCCCAGAGTTCTTCTTTAAGCTTTTTCCTTTGTTTTCACCTGGTAATCCTGCCAGTGACACTTCCTGTCCTCAGGGGACAACACTCACTCATTGCACTACATCTAGAAAGGAGCAGCGTTGCCTCCCTAGGACATGACTACAGAACATCTTCCCTCTCCTCAATAGGTTATTGTTAGGGTTTGCAGGCATTTAAAAATGCAATAAAAAACATGTATTGCCTTTGGGAATGTATTTGCATTTAGATCATCATAGGTGCTAGAACAGATCCTAATATGGGTACCACCCATGCTAATATGCTACCCACTCTAGTCTTGGTCATACTGGCATCACTGGCTCTGATAGCATAACAGAAACAGTGGCCACAGAATCTTCTGCTGTGCTTAATTCTGTTTCATTTTTAACATGGAGCAAGAATGTCACCGTGTGGTGGATTAGAAATACCTCAAGCCGCTAGCTAGAGAACAGAATGTCTATTCTGCTTTCAGGCAACAGATGACTGTGTCTGTGAATTCACCCGGGGACAGAGCAATGAGATATAAATCACCCGTGTTCAGGTAGTCTGGATATATATGTCTACATATGCTCAGACAACAACAATAAAATATTATATTTGCATCTGTGCCTACCATCAAATGCACATTGTACAAACAAAGATGTCTCTGAGTTAAACAGTGTGAAAAGTAGGAGCACCGTGTATGTATGTATAATTGGTGAACAGCGCTGTTATTGCTTACATTTAGAGTTCAGTGATGTGACACATGTAAAAATAGAATTTATAGCTAAAGAGCAGGGATGAGCCGAACACCCCCGTGTTTGGTTCTAATTCGAACTTTCGAACAGAACATCCCATAATGTTCGGCGTTCAGCGAACGCTAGAACAGGCTATGTTCGAGTCGAACCTATGTTCGACTCGAACATGCAGCCCATCCCTACTAAAGAGTAGCAATATCTGTGTATAAAAAATGAAGCATTTGGAAAAAACGAAAAGCTAAACGTCACGTGACTTACAATTAGGGGCATATTTTTAAAGCAATGAATGTGACTCTCACCAAGCATTCACTGTTGGTCAATCGGTTACTGTAATTTAAAGGAGAACACCAGGCAAATAAAATTGTAACCCTTGCAGTGGAGCACATTTTGCCCAGAGAGCTAAAATGACAGAAATATTTTCACCCAAACCGCGATCCCAGCTGGCTCCTAGAACGGTCCTTTCAGCTTCTCTCCTCTGCTCCAGTGATGGATTGACCCTCGGCGTCCTCACGTCCTATACACCGTATAGGATGTGATGATCGCAGGACCTTAGACCACTGGAGTGAGGTTGCAAGGACTGGTCTAACAGCCAGATGAGATCGTGGTTCGGTGAGTATACAGTAACTGTTATTTTAGCTTTCTAGACAAAACAAAAAGTTAACCTTTGCTGTGCGAGGGTAGCCCCACTGCAAGGGTTAAGATTTTATTTTCCTGGAGTTCTTTTTTTACCCCTTCATGAGTGAGATTTTTTTTTGTTTCTGTTCAATAATGACCGAAGCACTTTTTACATTAATGCTGTGATTCTTCCACGACAGTAATATACTTACTTACTAAGTGCATCCACACATATTATATATTGTTTTTTAGAGGACAGACAGGGCTATATCACATATGTGTGCCTAACGCCTCACTTAGGACGAATAAAATATAAAAAATGAGGAAAAAAGTAAAGAAAACACGTTTTCCACATATTTGAGTATTAATATTGTTTTAGAAAAATAGCACAGCTAAAAAAAATGTATTAAAATGAATTCGTTTATTTGTCTTTTATTTGGAAACACCTTATGTCCCTAGGATTTTAGAACATTTTCTGTACTTTCCAGCCTAAAACTAAAAGCTACCATTTTTTTTTTTTCTCTCTAAAAGCTAAAAGTAGTAACCTAGCATACAATGTTACTGCCACTAAGTGTCATACTTAGTGACAGCAACATACTTTGAACATTGCTATCATGAGGAGGTTAAATAAAAAATGAACCCCTTAGGGCTCAGCTGCCTACACCATACAATCCCTTTGCAATGACCTTATATAGTGATAAACAGGATGGGGTGAAGCTAATATCTGCTCACATATACTTTCCTCTAGCAGTAAACACTAACAGGACTACAGCATAGAAGGTGGTACAGATTCTAGGGCCAAAATAAAGTTGGTAATACTATTTCTTTTTATAGGAACCTCTGTGGTAAATTACACCTGCTGTGGCCATTACAAAGCACTCTGCTTCCCTGCTGGATTTTTAATTTACAGTATACAATATAGAATTCAACAAGAATAGTGAGAAAACTCCACTGGGAGGGAGTAGGCAGCTGAATCCATTTGGTGGCAGGTAGTCCTTGTACCGAGTTCCTGAAAGACATTAGAAACCAACAGGTGCCTCAACCCACCAGGCTCTGACTATAAATAAAATGCCACATTTGGGAGGACTGACACTTCAAAGTGCACCTGTTTTAATCTTGCTAAATTGAAAGAAATTAAATGTAGACACTTAGAGGTGTCTCATGTACCTTAAATCGCCTTACAGAGTGCCCCATAATCCAGGATAGTTATTAGGCAAATCTCAAGCATCAAGCTACAAAGTCCACTCTAAGCCCCTTCCTTTGCAATGTCTCACTATTGGTTGATGAGGTTTACTCTTCCATGGAGAGAAAAATGGGAACATGGAGGTATGCCAGAAGTATAACTTTGGGCCTAAAGGGATCTCGAAACATTGTGGGAGATAACTGTTTCCTCATACCAGCATTTCAAAGTGTTTAGTTTTAGTTTTAAAGCGACTCTGTGGATGATGTTAGGACAAAAAAAGAAAACTCTGCAAAAGAGCACATTTAAATGCACCTGCCCAGGACTTAAACTTACCAAGGGCTGTGCACAACTCTCTTCCCTATGTAACAATTTTAAGTCTGGCAACTTGCCGCTCAGACACAAGGTAATGCACTGTGGCACTATGTGGAGGCAGGGAGAGCATAATGTGTTCACCTGTACCTGATATTTCTTGGGTGGCAGAAAGAAAGTGAAGGGAAGGTAAGTACAACTTGATTAAAGTCTCTTCAGTAAGGGCGCAGTACAAGTTTATTTCAAGGAACTCTAGTGTAGTGAAATTCCCTGATAGAAACAGTCACTAATGATAGGGAAACCTCCTGATGGGAAGCTAGGCTCTGCTCATAGAGCTTTACCTGGCTGCGCGTCTCTGCACGGGTGTATTTGGATGTGCGCTTCTTTTTGCGTGTGCAGGCATGAGTGTGCACGTAATTCTCGCTCCTTGACCTTGGCTTGTGTCTAACGCTTGGTACCTTGAACCTTTGCCTGCCCGTTGCTGACCACAGCTTGGTTGTGATTCCCCTGCTGCTTATCACTCAGAACCATCTGGATCGCCTGTTGACTACCCGGCTTGGATCAACCACGACTCTTCTGAAAGACAAGTCTCCTGGTATTCCTCTTCTGCACCTGTATTTTGCTAGACAACCCCCTGGCTACACAAACTCTCACTCATGCCTTTCTCTGCCCCAGTTCAGCTATCTGGGCGCTCTGGGACCGGAGCTGCAAGGGAGGCAGCCCTCGTCAATCAGACTCAGCCAAGGTACATGATACTCCCTCATAGACGTTTTTTTCCAAAATTTTAGATGTTAGCTGCTTTAATGTTTTACTGATTTTTTATTAAGTACTGTGGTTTTACTTTTCCTGCAATCCATGACCCATTCATACAAACAATCAGTAGCTCTCCAGTTCCTAGCACCATTACAACCTACCTATCTGTGCCCCTTTTCCATGCAGACAGAAAGCACAGCTAATGCATTAACAGGAAAGAAAACAATCCCACTGCATAACAGAAACAGAGTTGATTTCTCTCCCTATTCACATCTACTAGCTATGACATATTGAGAACGGGGAATGTCACATACCTGAACGCCAGTGGCGTCGCTACAGGGGGGCGAGGAGGGGCAATTGCCCCCCTAGGTTATTGCTTGCCCCCCCGTGTGCCCCCCCGCCAGGGCCGGACTGGCCATAGGGAATGTCGGGCCGAACACAATCAGCCTGACTCAGTGGCGTCGCTACAGGGGGGCGAGGGGGGCAATTGCCCCCACTAGGTTATTGCTTGCCCCCCCGTGTGCCCCCCCGCCAGGGCCGGACTGGCCATAGGGAATGTCGGGCCGAACACAATCAGCCTGATTGTGTTCAACCCGCACGGCCGCTATGCCGGATACAGTGGCTTAACACTATGCCCGTGGACTATGGGGCAGTGCAGGGTAACTATTAGGGCAGTATAACATTAGGCTTACAAAATTACTCTATAAACAGCCACGAAATTTTTTTCTGGATTTACTAAAGGAGTACAGCATGCTCTCTCTGCAGATTGAATTTTCAATTATGTTAGTGAATAAGGTCAAATATTCCGTTATGTGCAAGTAAAATAAAAAACAGGAGTTTGCTCGAACATGATTGGAGGATTGAAAATTCACTCTTCATTGACTTTTAGAGATAAAATTCTTTTGAACCTTTTTGTGATGAGAGGTAACTGATGCCTAGATGCCCAGGCCAAATTTAGCAGCCTCAGCATGTGTCACTTAACTTAACCGTAACATAATTTCTCACCTTTATAATGTCTATATATATTTTTAAGGTTTAAAGTTTCTTTATTTTGATATACTTTGAAATCACTAGAGGTGCACCGAAATGAGAATTTGCAAACCGAAATGAGACCGAAATGAAAAAAAATGTCGGGCCGAAACCGAAACTGTTTTTTTGTAACTTTTTCAAAATTTTTCAAATATTTTATTTTTTTATAAACTTTTAATTTTTTTAATATTTTATTTTTATTTGTTTATTTGTATCAAATATTTTTATTTTTTACTTTACTTTTAAGGGGTTCTGGGACCCCGGATATTTCCCTTTTAAAATAAAAAAAAAGATTGTGAGCACAGCTCCAGACCAGCGCCCAGCGGGGGGAGAGAAAACAGGGGTGCGCCGTCATATTGGCAGAAAAATTGCACTTTCGGCACTTTGCCAAAGTGCCATTTTCGGACGATATGTTTCGGCGACCGATATATCGGTGCATTCCTATAAATTACTGTATTCATTTTGTAAGTAGTGTAACATTATCTGACAAATGAACTGCTAAATACATGGCACTTTAGATGAACAGCCTAAGGGTGGTAGTGTTCATCTGCAGGCTTTCATTTTTGTCAGTGTGACCTTTGGCCTCCATGTGATCACTGTCAGAGCTACTATAGCGATCAAGCGATCACATGATTAGGAAGCACTCTGATTGATTGCTGATCATCAGTGAGTAACTCAACTGTCATTGATAGGTGGGATCGAGAACTAGCAGATGTGCAAGAGGTCAGCTGCTTGTTCTTAAAAAGGTAGGGGGTACAAGTTTCAGCCCCAGGTATCAAGCTAGGGAATGTTAATATACAGAATAGGCGTTAGGCTTGGTGTCTCTAAGTCAGTTCTCGGCTATGGCCGCCCTTATCTGAAGTACCTTCATGGACATATCAAAGAATTGCTAAACCAGGAGAGAAACAACTGTTATACACCTTCTACAACGCTTAGTCATTGAAACATAAAAGTCCAGGACCATCAAGAGACAAAGCACAAACCGATGGACTGTTTACCCAACTAATGGGAATTTCATCCTGCTCAGGACGCGGACACTGCATAACCAAAGACAAAGGTTCAGTAAAGGCTAACCGTATTCACGGTTGATTTTTAAAAAGTCGAGATAAGGATATTCTTCCAGTGAAGGCTAACTGCAATTACCGCTGATATACAAAAAGCCGAAAAAAGGATACTTTCTCTCCTGAACCTAGTCTGTCTACAGTCTGGATCGGTGTGCAAGTGGAAATTTACCTATGGACTTTCTTTTTCCTCCGAGAAAGGGATAAACAGTACCGTGAGTGCTATCAAAGATTTCTTTACTATGATATGAAAGTTTTTGAAGCTTTTTGCACCTTTTTTCTACTTTTTACTTTTTTCATACACATGTATGTTAACCCGTTCCTGTGCTAGAGGAATCAATATCACTCTCCATTCTTTGAGAAAATTCTGTCCAAGACAAAAAAATATACAAAAATATATACCACATCTAGGTATTCAGTAGGCGTGCCAAATACCTAATTTATATTATATCATATATATTTTTCTACATCTAGCCAAGTATTGTCCTATATGTAATATATGTATGTCTGTCTTGTGCTGTGTGTGCATTTTAAATGTATTCATTAAAAAATATATATTTTACTAAACTTTCGAAGATTTTGAAGTTATGGTGGGATCCCCTTAGGGGAAAAAACTTTGCTTCTGTAATATACAGATTGCTGGAGGGAAGTGAAAGAGTATTCTAAGCTATCTTCTTGGCTTCTAAGGAAAATACCTCTGTAATAGTTCAAAGATAAATTTACTTAAAGTAAATATTACCTGGCAGGTAACAAACTTGCTGAAATGCAGGTAACGTGTGGTGCCTATCAGCACCAGTCTTAGTCTTCAGATCAATTGTCAGGTGACCAGGGGAAGATCTGGCATTTGACATTTGAAAGATGGGGCTAGCCAGCCCTGACCAAATGCGCCTCCGAGAAGTAAATATAATACTGCTACAATTCCTCACAAATAAGAATCATTATGACTGAGTATGCAAAATTTTAGTGTGAGTTCAGTGCAAGAAAACAATAAGTCAGCCACAGATAGATCAGGAGGAGGAGTTATTTCCACTGAATTTACATACACAGTGGGAAAAGTGGAAACATAACTGAATTGTCCAGTACAAGAAGGCTATGAATGCAAAATATACATCATTGGAACTGAAGGACTTCAGAGTGGTCACTAATTAGATAGAGGTCCTATAAAATGGTTACATAAGAAGGTAACGGGTCAAACTGGAGATGTGTCATAAACCTTAAAAACTGAAACTAAATTTAGATCTAGAGATATAAACAGCTAAATCTACTATATATGCAAATCCCAACATATTTCTTATGTCCATCCACCCGAGCTTCATTATTAGTCTTCTAATGTCAGGGGTGGCTTCAATGACCACCAGGGAGTCAAGATGTGAGAGTGGATATCATCTTATTTGACTTGTACAGAAAAAGTGGTTTTCACTGAATGCAATCTCTGCTTATGTGTTTTATGTGTATTCCCTGAATTGCACAGATTTCTGGCAGGTTAGAAACACCACTTTTTATTTTCACTAACCCTCTTCTACACTTTCCAAAATGACTGTATGATTCTGGTGATTTTTAGATGCTCTTGTTCATGTTGTATTTTACAGGCCATGCTAGCCTGCCTTGTTAAGATATTCAAATTTGACAATAAAGGGCCAGTTGACCCAAAACTGTTATTTCTGTATTTGGTAGATGCTCGAGAGAGATAGACCACCTGAAACTATCTGATATCTCTATTGCTGAAGTATCTGCACTTAAGTTCCTCTATCTGTACACTTGCAGAGGCCATTATGAACATTCCTACTCTGCGTGTTGGAGTTTCCATTTATTATTAGGGCAGGAACATTTAAAACTTCCAGGTGGACAGAGGAATATTTAGGGACATTCCACTATTTGCATATGTAAGATCAATAAGAAGCCAGGAGCTCACTTAGCCTTCCATGATCCGCCAATATCACTTTTGGGCCCCTATAATTTCACTGGCCAAGATATAATATTATAAATAAGGAAGAAAATAGATCCCAGCACAGTTACACCCTGTATAAGTATACATAGTTGTGCCACACCTCACCGTGGCACCAAAAGTATGGGGATGCCTAAATAAATGGGCCATAGGCAACTACAATATACACATAAAGCAGGCTTATAAAGTAGTGCAAAGAGCAAATACAGGAATCCATAACACTCCATGAGAATGATGCCTTATTGTTTCAGATGAAAATGATGTGTTTTACCATTTCTTTGGCTGTAGGCAATCTGTTAGTTGAGTATTAGAAAGGAATGTTAGTACAAGCAAAATAAATATGTTTTGTTCTGTCGTTTCTCTTTTCATTGGATTACATTATTCATATCTCAAATCGCTTCATTTCAGTTCTCTTTTAGAAGGGCCTATTAGTGCATCTCAATGTGCCTTCCTATTGTGTTTCCTAGCAACTATATCACATACACAAGGCTTAAGGACAATGCTATGTAAAATCTTTGTCTGAAGGAACACATAGTTAAAAAGAAAATAAAAATACAAGAAAATGATTACATAATTACATAAACATTCATATTTTTTTCACATTAATAGATATTACAAGAAATCATTATGTACATGGGAACAATATACATACTGTGAGATTTAGCTTCCAATGGTATCGCATTAAGGAAACTTCCACTCGCTTTCCACCTTTTAAGGGCTTCTTTGCCCACTTTTATTAACTGAAAGTTCACAAAACAATGCGTTTACCCTCGCAGGGGTTCTTAAGCATCTCTTGCACAGGAACACATGCACGTCCAGCCTCCTAGCTTTTCATTTGCAGCACTGCTGCTCTGGCCTTAGACCTCAGGTCACTGCCTGTTCCTCCAGACAGTCTCAATCTTGTGCTAACCTGCACACTTGGTTTGTTTGTTCAACCCACAGCACCCTGGTGCACTGGACTCCACTCTGACTTCTAGGTGGAGTTTTCCTGACTCCTGCACAGAGACCTTCTCTGTCTCCCAGGTGGAACCCTGAACATTAGCCAGTATTCTCTTCAATATGGCTGTGCACAGGTGCACAACAACTCGGTGCTGGCCACTACTAAAGTCTGGACCCAGGAATGGAGATTCCTTCCCTCCCAATGCTCTTTGAAATCTCCCAGTTCCAGGAACCCAAGCCAAATCTAGAAAACCCGGGAAGAACTGCAAAGGCAGCTCTTTCCCAATAAAAGTTTGCGTTTTCTGGAACTGCTCAGCCCCCCCGGCTGATAGTCCTGGGTGACTATATGGCCAAATGACACCATGGCATTGCCACGCACTGCCACAATACACATATTTACATTATATATAAAGCCACTGGGGATACAGTAGTTAAGGGTTATAGGTTTTTACTGCTGTCTGTTTCAACATTGGGGAGATTCATCCCGGTGAAGTGACTGCATAGTGATTGAAGTGTAAAATGATATGCTCCTGCAAGTATTATTAAACTTGTGTAAAATTAAATGTTTTGCATACAGTTTCCAGTTATTTAAATCAGAATTTTTGTAAAAAAGAAAAAGCCCAATAAAATATGAACAATGAAAAGCAGCAATAATAGCGTTCAATGTGGAATTGTCCCCTGCAGTACCTCTTCTCCGCAACTAAATGTCCTCAGGTACCCACCCCAGCTTGTGACTGGACAGCAAAGGAAAAGCAGCACAGTGATGAGCTGTCACTCTGTTTTCTCCTCCTATCAGCATTATTTTTGTTGTTACATGAACTGATTGACTGCTTCTTCCTCTGCCACTCTAAGCTCTGCCCCACAGGGACTGCAAGAGGCTGATACCAATTAAATGTAGGTAATTATGCTGCCTACATACAAAAAATAATACAAAGCTGCATTAACTTATGTCCTTTATATCTGCTTAAAGTTCAGCTTAAAAGCTGGGCTTTACAACCAGTTCCAGGAACAAATCCTAACAAAAACTCTGAGACTAAGGGGTCTATTCACGAAGCTGCCGAATGACCGATCTGAAGTAAAGTGAGCCAAACACTGTTCGGCTATTCACTTCAGGCTGGTACGGCTGATTTCAGCCGTACATCGGCTTGCTTCGTGTGGCTTCGGGTCGGCCGAACACGCTCAGCATGTTCGGCTGACCCGCAGTGCAGAAGGAGTTCGACTAAGCCGATCCAACATCTGGAACCTCCGGGAGCCGAACCTCCGGGAGGCTACTCACTTCTGTTCGGGCTATTCTTAAAGATCCCGAACAGCAGTGAGCGGCATTCGGCTCGGCTGTTCTGCTCAGTCCCTCAGAGGTACCGAGCAGAACAGAAAAAGAGTGAAAAAAGTTAAAAAAGTAAATAGCAAACGATTGTGCGGAGCTAGCAGTGACAGCTAGCTCCGCCCAATAGTTTCTTATTGTCCGGCAGCTCTGCTCCTGTCAAAAAAAAAAAACTCTCCCGGGCGCTCTAAGACCCTCCTGCTCCTGGCCGCCCAGGAGAGAAACACCGCTGTGTTTTTTTTTCTTTATTCTGACACGATCAATGTGAGAATATTAAATAAATAAATAAAAAAATTCCCATTGAAAAGCATTGCTACATTTCTATTGGCTATTTCAATTTGCAATAGCCAATAGTAAACTAGCATTGTACCCGCCCTCTGCTGAAGGATCTGATGGGGAACTGCAGCAGAGGGCGGGTACAATGCTAGTTTACTATTGGCTTTTGCAAATTGAAATAGCCAATAGTAATGTCCCAATGCTTTTCAATGGGAAATTTGTATTATTTTTTTTTCTGACATCGATCGTGTCAGAATGAAGAAAAAAAAGGACACAGCTGTGTTTCTCTCCTTGGCGGCCGGGAGCAGGAGACTCCCGGGGCGTCAGGGAGAGTTAGCTGTTTGGAGATCAGTGTCCCTGGTTAGCAGGTAACCAGGGACGCTAATCTCACTGCAAGTGGCCGGAGTCAGCCGTAAGATCACGCACGGCCAGCTTTGGCTTTCAGCACGGCTCAGCCTAGCCGATGCATATGCGTTTGGCTCGGCTGAGCCGCTCGGCCATGGTCGGGAGCTGTACGGGCTATTGTGAATAGCCCATACTGCACCCCTCTACTGAACCGAAGGGGTCCTGGGGCCGAAGCTAACCGAAGGATCGGCCGAAGCTACGGCCAGATCCTTCGGCAGCTTCGTGAATAGACCCCTAAGTGACTTAGCACTTCTGCCTTGCAGCATCAGTGATCCCTGGTTTGAATACTACTCAGGGCACCATCTGCAAAGAGCATGCATGTTATATTGTCAGGAACGCAGACTACGTCTGCTGAGACCAGCCCGAGGACGGCCACAACATCCCCGTCTCGTTGCTAGGCAACGGGCGGACGCTCCGCAATGCTCCACCTCCCCCTTCCCTACACAGCAGGACGAGATGACAGCCTCGGCCCGGCGGCGTTCCGTTGCTAGGAGACGCTCGGGTCGGGCTTCGTCTCCGGCTCCTCCCCCAACAATTGCTCTGCCTATTTAAGCCCTAGCAAAACACTTGCTCGACGTGCTAGCAAAAGAGCACGTCGAGCAAGCTACTAGGACCCAAGTAAAGGAGACCACCGAGAACCTGCTGCACCAGAACGTGGAGATCACCCCTCAGGACTGCCATCACACCAAGGCGACCACTTCACTTCCTTGCATGGACTTTCCATCTCAACAGCAAGTATTACCAACTTAGACTGTTGAAGTGTTGTTGCTGCCACCTTGTGGGGAATTCATTTAAGTACGCTCCTACTGATGTCCATTAGAACTCTGTATATGCTCAGCCTGAAGCTGTTACCATCTGCAATTACTCACACTCTGTGATAAGGCCATCTCCTGTACAAATTGTAGTGGACTGTCGTATTCTCTCGCATAATAGGTTAAACTACGTTCGACCTCCTAGTGAAGTAACTAAGGCGAACTACAAACCACACCACGGCCCAATGCCTTACAATTGAGCCGTGTATTACGGTTCAAACCACACCCATTACTCCCACTATAGATGGCATATGATGTGTAAGAGGTTCCGTCTTCACTCCCTGTAATCAAAGTGTAATCGGGAACCTCCCACCTGAGCCATTTCAACTTAACCTCCGCAGCTGTGATCCTACACACCAAGTTACGCTTGTACGATTCATTACATATATCTGCCTAGTTTTATCTTTCCTGGCGCGTTGTTTTTTTTGGCTGAGAAACCTGCACAAGGCAATTCTCAAGGAAAAAAGTAAGCCAAATTTGAATAACAGCTATTTTATATGTTACATGTTACCATTCATATAGCATAAGCTAAAAAAATACAAAAATTAAAAATGGTTCTTGCAGTTTACATTGTTTTTACTTGGGTTAGGATTTTAAGGGTTAAAATTTATTCTTGCTTCTATTTCTTTTAAATGTTTAAGAGGTGGCTTGTCCATTGTATGTTAATTAAGCTTATCAGATAAACACAATACTCAAATTTCAGTCCCAAGACTTTCCATTGGGACAGACCGCTGTGAAACGGCTAAGAAAAACCTGGAAGCAGCCATCTTGCCTGATTTAACAAAACATCTAAATAAGAATTTAGGTAAGAATTTTTTAAAGTTATTTTTCAGTATGCTGTGTGAATAGGAATAATGAAAACATGGAGGGGTTTTCCGAAATTTGACTGCAAATATGGAAATACACTTTAAGCTACAACACAAAATGAACACCTTCATACCTATTCTTCTCTGAGAAAGCACCAATCACTATTTGAACCAAAAGCGCTTGCAACCTTCGACAAAACAAAGCAGTGCCATCATTTATGGAGCCTTGGTAAAAAAAAAAAAGTGAACATCCGAATTTAAATAAAAAATAATAATAATACAAAATGTAAACTAGAATTATCAAATAAGGCAGTGAAACTGGCAATTGGCAAAGCATGGTACTCCATTGCAACCAACTAAAATATATTTGGGTCTATTTATAAAGCAGTGAATAGGTTTATAACCACATGATTATGAAGATAGGTCACCAGAACTAGCAGGTTACTGTGTCACCTTGAGAAAGGGACCCTGCATGGCCCCAAAACGTTGTCATTTAGACCTATGTGACGTAATCTTGCATTAAAAATAATGTTCTTTGCACCTTGAGTGCTGGTGACCTATTGTCATAATTCTGAGGTTCTGCAGGGCACCATCGGTTGCGGTCACTTTGAGCACCTATTCTGTTTCCATTTGTCACAAGGGGAAGGGAAGGTCCAAAACCTGTGTCAGTTGATCAGTTTATTTTTTGCTCCTTCCCTTCACTTTTTGTACTGGAGGGGCAGCAGATAGTAACAAAAAAAAGCGAATGGAATTTTCCTCTTAGATAGTTGTCACCACATTGGAATATTTACCCTCTTGTTCTAATTTTTTTTTAAAAACAAGGAACATTTTGGATTTTCCATCATATTATACCTTCGTAATAAAGGTCACTAGGGCAAATTGAATGGGTGGATCTACCCAGGACAAAGACAGCAATAACAACTTGGAAATGGTTCTAAACCTTCTCCAATCTAAAACAAAATTGCCTTTGAATGCACTTTAAGTGTAACTACAGTCATCTGCATCCTGTTTGCTTGCAATGTGTACCTGCACCATGCACATCATCGTTGCTCTGGGTTGCCTTCTTTAAAAATCCTTGTACATTAAACATACACTAGAGGGCAGTATCACACAAGGACCACAGCAAATGTAATAACTATACACAGATATGAATGCAATGCTTCCTTTCAAGCATGGGTTTGTATCATTAATTAGCATCCTTACTTAGTAAAGACTTGCAAATGTAATAGGGAAACCGGCTGGCCTTAGCTAATGACAGATTATTGTCAGTTAGCACTTAGATAATATGCCTGCTCACAACTGGCATATTCATTAAACTAGTTTTGTCTACAACTAATAGGGCTTCATTGTTATTGAATTTCTCAATAGGTATTGCTAATTTTTTTTTTTCCCCAAAGAAGGAAGATGTAGACATCACTAGACAAACCAGTACACTGTATTATAAACAATGTTGTAAACATAAGCAATAAAGAATAATTGTATTTCAAGTGTATGGAAACCCTAACAATAAACATGATTTGCTCCCTTTTGTTTTGTTAACTATTCCATTACAAGTGTTTTGTTATCTGTTCCAAAAAGTACCTGTTGATCCTTCTGGAATTCTAGTGAGGTGATAATGTTCTGTGATAACTAACTGCCTGTGCTATACTGCTATCAGTTAGTATCTCAGCTATCTCTCTGGACAAGAGGAAAACGCCCTCTATGTTATAAAGAGGAGGAGAGAGGAGGTATTCTGTAGTCCTGTCCCAGGATGACAGGGCTCCTCCTCCAATATGGTTAGTGAACAATGTCACCCTAGGACAGCAGGAAGTGTGTTACTGGTAGCTATTGATGAATGAACTGGGCAAAGCTCAGTGTGGTTGACGTTCTACAAACCCAGCGTAAAGTTCACATACACCAAACATAATGCCATTCAAGTCTGTTGAAACCGAATCTGGGGGTAAGGTAGGGGGTTGGCCTTTTTCAAGGCTAATTGACAAGCTTTTTCTAAAAAGGGCATGGACAGCTGGGCACTGCCATGAGGGACATTTACCATTAACAAAAACAAAATATACGTTCAGCAGAGAAAGGGTCTTGTGAAGTGGCTTAAAGGGCAACATTAAAATTACACAAGTCCTTTAGATAACATACTTTGGGTATGCCTTTAACCTGTTGTGCAGCAATAATATGTACAACTTTAAAAGTGATATTGATTATTTACAGTGGCCAGGGATTAGGAATTTACCGCAATTTCGTCTGCCGAGACATATAGGCTGAAGATGGCACTTTGGGCAAAATGCAGAAAGTGCCATATTTTGGCCAAAATTGCAGTGCATGCCTGGTTTCTCTCCTCCCCGCTGGGCGCTGCTCTGTGTCCGCTCTATCGCAGCACAGTGTCCAGCGGGAGGAGAGAAAGGAGGTGGAGCAGGGCGGGGAGGAGATCGCTGTGAGCAGTCTGTG
Source organism: Nanorana parkeri (assembly GCF_000935625.1). Taxonomy (NCBI): domain Eukaryota; kingdom Metazoa; phylum Chordata; class Amphibia; order Anura; family Dicroglossidae; genus Nanorana; species Nanorana parkeri. The sequence continues at coordinate 1,263,583 of NW_017306587.1, forward strand.
TCATGTGAGGCTGAGCTATCCTCCCACACTGCCCCACTCAGCCTCCTGTGATAAATGAGTATGGAGAGCAGTGTGTGGGCGTAGACAGCTGTCAGCTGTTACAGGAGGCCAAGCCGACTGTGAGGGGGAGGAGACAGCTGTCAAAATAGACCTAGCACATCTCCTGCACCGCCGGCTCAGCTTCCCTTTACTTCTGGGACATTACTTTTTAAATAATTTTTTTCATGGTGTGGGTGTTTTGTTTCTTGTGATTTGTGTGCCCTACCCCAGATACTCATTTATCTGGGGGAGGGCACAGATATCTAGAGGCCCCCTTATTCAAAGGATGTGGGGATGAAGACCTTGCCTCCTTAACATAGGAAGAAGGTGTCTTGCAAGGGGGAGGACTTTTTGGAATTTGGATGCCCATTTACAAATAAGGGGGTTTCCACATATATACACCCCCCCTCCCCCAAGTTGAATGAGTATGGGATACACAGAACCTCCCTTTACTTCTTCACAAAAACAAACCTAAAAAGTAGGGATGCACAGATACTTTTCGAGTACCAGTGCAAATACTTGGCATTTTCATGATAACTACCAGGGTTGCAGAGGTTGCAGCTGGGACCTGGCTCTGGCCCTCCACCACTGTCCTGAAATCATTAGTCTGTATTGTTTTAGAAAAACTGTCACATGACAATAAACAAAAATGTGTCAGTACTCGTACTTGTAAGTACTCGGCAAGTACCAGTACTCGTACTCGCAAAACTGGTATCTGTGCATCCCTTTATTTATATTTATAAAAACAAAATTGTACATTAAAACAGAGATGTACAAATCCCAGGAGCTCCGTGTGCTCCTTACAGATGACAGCTGCCTCCTAATTTTTGAATTTTTCTCTAGTGTAGTCTTGGAGCTCAAAGGTATCGGTACTTGTACTCTTACTTGTACCGAGTACTGAACTTGGTATCTGTGCAACCCTACTAAAAAGGGAATAAAAACACCCACTGTGAACATGTTTTAAATAGGCAATGTCCCCTGATGTAAATCCAATGTTAATCACGGTGTTCGGGCTGGGTTCGGGTTGAACCTGAAGCTCCTGCCTACTGGTAGGATCACAGTTGAAATTAAATGGAAAAAAAAAAACATGAAAAAAACAAACCTGATAAAGACATCAGATCTAAGAACTGGTACACTGCAATATATAACATTTCTGTTATTGGTTTTTGATATGCTTTAATGAATTAATTCAGTGAACTGATCCTTATCTCGTAAATCACAAAGTTGCTAAATTGCCGCTGCAGGCTTGATGATAATATTTTTTTCAGGTCAGATTTGGAGATATTTTTTCCTACTGCTTATGCCAAAAATGATTCATCCTACTTTTAGTAACAGAAATCTCTTATCGTATCTTCTCTTTTCAACTAATGAGATCAATTTTATCTGGCTGATCAGAATTCACAATATGCACAAATTATGTCGTCTGATACTATTATACATTGAGTCTTTACAAAAAGACTAGAAAATGATGTCAGTGCAATAAAGCAGATCATGATCTTAGAAGTGATAAGCCAGAAATATACCAGATGAAAACTATACTCCTAACTAGCACAGTGCAGTTTCAAATGCGAATGCAAAGCAAAGTAAAAGGCCGGAATACATAGGCATTGTTTAAATCCAATAAATGCAAATCTAAAGTAAATCAGCTTCAGGAAGAATTTGCAAAGCATTTTATGAGCTTTGGTCAGCTTTACTGAAACCCTGAGGCCCCTTACACATGGCTGTTTCAATTAGATCTGCCTGTCAGTTTTTCAGGCGGGACTAATCAGAAGCCCAATACTAGTCTATGGGCCGCCGGATCTAACAGCGGCCCATAGATTAGTTATACTATAGCATAGGGTGATGGATCGGCGGTGAGAGGATGTAAACAGACATGTCAATTTACATCCGCCTGCCCATAGATGGGCCCGTTAAGCTCAGTTTTTCCCTTCATCACAAGATGGAGGAACAAACTCAATGGACCCGGATGTCCCAAAAATAACATCTGCTCCATTCTGCTCTGATTCAGCAGGGTATCTGTTCACACAGAACAGATCCCGTCTGTGTAAACAGGGGCCTAAAAGCACCTTTTGGCTCTTGCCCAGGTGTGTTGAATTCAGATCATGTCAGCTATGCATTAGCAGTCACAGGCCAGCTTCAAACAGTGTCAACATTTGGAATAGTCTGCCAAGATATTTTTTAAAAGCTACAGCCAGCATTCAACATTGGATCTCTATTCAAAACATATAAATAAGTAAAGGTTTGCTATGTTACAGGGAACAACTAGAAATGTTAATTGTGTCTAGTACCCTGAAAATGTACCTTTTGTCTGGAATTCCTTCCAAAAATAGCAGTGCACTTCCTTGTATATGAGTGTGCCTAGGCACTCTTGTGCTTAAAGCCCTTAGCTGCAAATCTGCTATGCCTGAAGCACTGTTGCCTTTCACTATTGGTCTCAGGAAACCTGGACTGGAGTGAGATTTGGCAAAGTCACTATTTTGCTGCTCATTGTTCTTGCTAGAGAGAAAGTTGATCTTGAAAGCCTGCTGATAACAACGTTTCTGCACTCTAAAACATACCCAGACCGCAGGTCAAAAAAAGGGCCTATTGCACTTATTAGGCATGACATACTGCTTAGCATAATATACGCCCCACAAAGCATCTCTGACTGTAAAACTGAGAGAGCAATAAAAAGGGCATTTTTGACTATAGGCATATATAGGGTATATATAGACTATATACCAGAATGAGAAGCAACCCCAAATCTAATGAAAATTAGCCTTTTTTTTTAAAAGTCCAAACAATTGAATATGTAAGCAGATGCATCTAGAGATGGCATTGTAGCATGCCTTATGCAAACAGAACAATGCTGATTTTTTGCATCAATAGTGGAGCAAAATTATTCACAGATGGAAAAAGATCTGTTTTAGTTGTGTTTGCAACAAAGAAATTCCACTGATAAAACTTCAAAGCCATAACAATGGTACAAGCTCACTATAACTAACCAAGTCTGTTATAAGTATTGTTAAAAACTATGCAAGATTACAGGGAGTGTTGCTACAAATGCAGGAAATGTGCTGCAACACATTCAGATCCAAAGATTTAGAAGTACAACTCTATTGGATCTGTGCAATGGCCAGCCAAGCTCTTCAGATGCAAAGCTCAGCAATGCCAGCTACATATATTTTGTTCAGATGGAGGGCCAGAGTTTGCCTAACCCTGGTTTAAAATATTTACAATCACCGTAAAGTGGAACAAAGGGCCCATTCACATGAGCTGCTGCACTAAATCGCACAGCAGCTGGCTTGTGGTGCCCGACTTCGTGCTGATCTAGTGTACTTTTTTATTTAGGATTTAATTTATATGTCACAGGTGACATTTCATTCAGTACTACGAGCACAGCGGGGTGCGAGTTGGTTGTACCAAATCACATCCCTCTGCATTGAAAAAAGGACTGCATGCCATACTTTTTTTAAACGCATACCACCGCATTCCACCGCAACACAGTGGTGCAAATGATGTCCATCCATGAAAAGGCAAATTGCTTGGTCTTGCGTTGGGGCTGTGCTGGAAAAACAGGCCCTAAACCCTGCTATAGCCTAGGAGGCACCATCTTAGTCTTTATGTGGATTGCAGTTGCCATAGTGCTGCACATGTGGTCAGCTATGACACCAGCCATTTGAGGGCTTGGAAGTTCAGTTGAGAGCTGAAATAAGCACACTGGCAACCCTGACAGTTGGCATACATTGGAAGTAACTGTCTTGGGAGACTTTAAATTGGTTGGTGAAGTTTCGCTTTGAGCATAGTTACAGTGAAAACCTGTCTCATATTCAGTAACAAATCCATTGCAGTTGATTATTGAATACAGGCACCTGGGTTGATAATACACCGGAAACCTGTTGCACTGACTTTTCTAAAAGACTGGCAGGCTTATTTGTATCTGTGACATTAATTT
>NW_017306587.1:1267576-1284964 GCF_000935625.1 Nanorana parkeri
TTCATAAATTCCTCCCTCAGCTCTTTTAAAGAGGAACGTCACCAACCAATTTAATGTCTGCCAATCAAGGTTGCCAGTGTGCTTATTTCAGCTCTGAACCGAACTTTCAATCACTCAAATGGCTGGTGTCATAGCTGATCACATGAACAGCGCCATGGCAACTAAAATCCAAATAGAGGCTAAGACGGCACCTTCCTTGGCTGTAAAGGATAGGAGGATGTAGTTATGCTTTAAAGTAGGACATGAGACAGAAAAAACCTGACCCTGACCACTTCTTCATTGTGCGTCTGTTTAGAGTGAAAAGCTTATATATTGTGATAAATCTCTTGCAGACCTGTGCAAATCTGTCACAGTTGTCTGCACATGATTACTGGTGCGGGAATAAGGGATGCACATAAAAACATAAAAAATACTTTTTGAAATGCAAGATAGTCTGATTTGCATCTAATTGTATTGTTAATTTGCTTGATAATTTTCCCTACTGTAAATAACAGCCATAGACATCTTTGATTTAAACAGACCTGCATCCTTTTCTGCAGGGGAAGTGGAGTCTCCTTCCAATAAACTTTGGTTGGGGTGTCTTGCTGCTGGCAATAAAAAGCTAGTACATGATTAAGACCACCAGATTCCAACCTGAAAAATGTTTGGGTGCACTACACCTTTAATAAAACTAAAAACGTTTCCCACATTACTTGCAAAACTTGTTGTGATGTAAACAGGCTGAATACATTATCTCCCTCAGTAAAATACAATTGAAACACGATTTAATACAAGCGTTGTCACCACTCTGCAGTGTGTGGGCACAAATCTTGAAACGATCAGTGCACAGGTCAGCATACCTATAAATTTTACTGTTCTCGTTTCTCTGTAGCAGATTAACTCAGCAATCAGCATTTGTCCTTGAAATACCTTGTTTTTTCCTCCTTCTCTAGTAGCCTGTTATTGCTTTCCTATTTACAGCTCCCTCTCTGTGGTTCCGATTGCCCTGAGAGCTGTAACACTTCTGCAGTATTGTCCATTATGGGAATATGATTTTTCCATTGTCGAACATTTTTGTGTATATTTAAATTGTCATATCTGACCGAAGAGCTATGCAGTTCGACATGTAAGTGCATTTGGACTGCAATATGTATGCTTGATACTCATGCTTATTCTTTGGTTTATCTCAGAGAACAGATAGCAATCAGATAAGATTTTCAAACCTGTACCATTGATTGTATCCCGCAAGTTCTATTGATTTATGAGAGTAGTGGTGCGTACAGTCTATCATTCAATTCGGCTATTTTTTTGGTACCCAAAGTGTATCCACTCACTAAAGTAAATCCACTCACTAAAATCGCATATAATTGTTATCATGTTAATGTCATTTTAAAGGATAATTGCAGATTTCATAAGAGTAATACCTTGTGATGCTGCCATGCAAGTCTTTGTTTAGGCACGTCCTGTTATGGGGTGAGATAAACCTTGAGGTGTGAGAAGATACATTTTAAATTGGAAACTTTGGTTTAAAATGGCTTCTGAGCCAATTTACAACTGCTCTGTTTTTATGTGGCATTGTGACATCAGTCATTGATGAATCTCCTGACCACAAATAAATCAATTTTTCAGCAAGTCAAGGCAGTCTGAGGACATCTGAGATCAGCTATCAGGATGTAGCCGACATCTGACCGGCAGGAAAAACTGCATGACTTGCACAAAATATCCATTTAAAAGCACATAGCACGACTTAAAAGAAAACTAAAACCATACCTTTTTTGGGGGGGCTTAAGTCCTCTTTTGGGTCACCGAAGTACATTTACTAATACTTTTTACTAATGCCCGCTATTTTCTGACAGTGCAGAGCTTGCTGCAGCCAAGAAAGATCCCAACAATATTGTTTGGATCCACCCCGCTGCCTAATTGACAGCTGGCTCTGCCTCTCTGGAGCTAGAGCTAGCTGTGCCTGCCCCCTCCCTTGTCTGTCCCTCCAATGAGCGCTGGAGGAACAGAGAGGGAAGGGGGAATGGCGACTGTCAGTCACCCCTCTCTATAGGGAGAAGACTGTGAGCTGAGAGATAAGTGGTTCGTGAACCCTCAGCTCTCGATCTATAGAGCTGGCATGTGACACCTGCAGTCCCACACCGGCTCTATGTATTGGAAAGAACAGATTTTACTCTCCCAATACTTCTCCTTTAATAAACAAGAACAGTTTATTCAGCATACTTAGGTCTGTGTTTCTGCAGTATATACACATATAGATTTACCCTCACCAACTAAAGAAAGATGGGTAACTGTACCTGTATACCTATATTCTACGACAAGGGTGACAGTGTCCCAACTATGCTTTTGTGTTATCACTCTGTCACACAAGCTCTTAATGGAGGCTACCAGCAGCTTTGCTGATGCTTATTGCACAAGCAAGGTCCCCCACTGCTGGCATCAGGGCATTAGCAAGCAGCCGCTGCTGGAGTGAGTGCATATAGACAGAAAATGGCCAAGAGGCTGCAGGAGATCAGAAACTCTAAGATGGAACAATGATGAAAAAAGGTATTGACAGTATTTTATAAAACAAAGAATGTGTCAGTTGTTTATAGCACAGCGCTTAGACTCTGGCTGTCACAGCAATGCTATGGCTTTAATACTATCAGACTCACTGACAAGTATAGACATGGGGAATTTTGACTTTTTCTCTGACTTCCTTCTTGTGGCTCTGTCACACAGCCCGGCAACAAGCATTTTCAGTAGGAGGCCAGCAATGGCACCTACTATATTTTGCAGATGACATATGTACTTTATTGTGCTACAATTGTAACAGAAAAAGTTATCTCCATGAATAAAACAGTGAAGACCCCTTGGGATATTTAAATTGAGGGGAAAATAAGATTCTTCATGCATACCACCACAGCCGCATATAATCCAGCAACAAAAGTAAGTGTACATGTTAAAAAGGGTATGAAACCTTCGATGCAGAGGATGGGAATCTTAATGAAAGCTTCCACAAAACATCTAATACAGTATTGGTGTTTTACTAACCACCTAACCTTGGAAGAAAAATCTAATTAGTTAGAAACTTTATTCTGCCTAAAAGGATGTTGACAAGGGAAACAGACCATGAAACAGCACATAGAGCAAACTGCACTTCTTGGCCATGTAAATGAGAATGGAACTGTAGATCTATGTTTCATCTTTTAAACACTATCTCAAACTAAACACGTTAAAGCTGATCTGCAGGTATAAAGTATTATGCATATTTACATTGACCTAGCTTGGCCCAGTGTAGGTATCCATATAATATACTTGATCAGTACATGGTGATCCTGTAAAACCCTGTACTAGCCCAAGCTACTGCAGTGCTGGACAGCGATCTTACAGGTGCTGTATGGTACTGAATACCAAAGCTGAATGAATACCAAAGCAACTAAGACAAAGCAACTAAAAGTTCCATCTGTGTTCCTCCGTATCTGAACCTGCAGTTGACCTGCTTCTGACATGCCCTTAACCTCCAAGTAAGCTGCCTTTGCGTAATGATTGACTTGTATAAAGAAAAAAATAATTGGCTCCTCTCTAAGTTGGCTCTCTATGTATGCATGTGAGATAGGGACCTTAGATTGTAAGCTCATTGAGGGCAGGGGCTGATGCGAATGTGCAACTATGTAAAGTGCTGCATAAATTGTCAGCGCTATATAAATACCTGTCACGAACCCGAGCCCCGTCTCCTCACACAGCCGCGGCGCCGTCTCGTTGCTAGGAGACGGGCCGGCAGGCTTGCGTACTCGGCTCCTCCCTCCAGACGTCTCCCTCGGACTCGTCACACATAGGAGTGAGGGCATAGCAGCCTGGCCCTTCGGAAGCATCCTGTTGCTAGGAGACGTTCGGGAGGGCCTCTGCTGACTGCTCCACCCCAACACACCTGCCTACTCATAAAAGCCTGGAAGGCACACTTGCTCAATGTTCTAGCGAGGTAGAACGTTGAGCAATTTCTTAGGGCTCATACCTCTGCTCCAGCACATGAACCTTTCACTCCAGCAGCATTAATCCGAACTTCTTCCAGCACAGCAGTGATCCTTTGCCCTGTACTCCTGGAGGGCTCTGAATACCCCAACAAACCGCAAGTACCATCCTGGACTCTGTAATTGTTTACATTGCCTGCAACTCAGTGGGGTTTAAAGAGACACTGCTCTACAAAGGGGGTTGCTCAGGAGTACTGATAATTACTGTTTGATAAGCCTGCAATAGTGTTATGCATTAGTGGAGTGAACTACTGTATACCAAAACACATACGGGACTACTTTTCTTTCCTCTGTCAAGTTGCTGTAGTTGCTATAGTTTTTTGTATTCGTGGCGTGAACTACTTTATTTTGAACTACAAACCCCCACAGGCCCCAACTAACCACAATATTGCTAAGAGGGAAGGTTCACTTGTTGTTATCGCTGCAATTACAGCCTGTGGTGGCATATGATGTGTTAAGGGTTCCAACCTCACTCAACCACACTAAAGAGTGTATGTGTGAACCCCCCACCTGAGCCATCCACAAAGCCTCTCCGCAGCTGAGATCCTAAGCCAAACTCGCTCAATCATTACAATACTTGTAATAAATAAAGTTCTGAAGCGAAAAAAATGCGTATGTACACAGGCCCTTGAGGTAAATTGGTGTCCATTCCAGCTACAGGCATCTGCTAGCCAGGCACCTTCTGAGACCTGCACTTACTTTTTTGAACAAGCGCTCTACTTACCTTAAAAACCTAACGCTATAGTAGAGAAAAAATTACTAACTGCTACTGTATGTAGTCTGCCTTTTCCTGCCTTGCCTTGCATTTCAGTTGGTTAAGTGTTACAGGGACAAAAAAGAAGTAAGAAAAGAAGGAAGGGACAGACCACAGGACAACCAATCTGACATCTGGTAGCTCCTCTCTATTCTGGGCCACAAGCTACCTTTTAAAGGAAATGCATAGTCTATAAAAACATCTTTTGTTAAACATATGCAGTATGCCTAAAATAAATAATATATATTTTCATATTTGTTGTAATATATATGTACTGTATCAGTGATCGGCTCCCCGTACTGAATGGAGCAGTGAGGAAGCTAGGTTAATGCAAACCTGTTATGTTGTCCTAGAGACCGTACATTTGGGAAAGAACAGGCAAAGCAACAGGTTTGCTTCAAGTCCCTATTATCACAAGCACACCAGCTACAATTTCAAATCCGGTTCACATTCAGTAAAATGGGAAAGAAGGCCAGAGCAAGGGTGACTTGAACAATATTGTATTGTTTATCTCTACCTACAACTCTGATAGTGTAAATATATATGTATTATTATTGGACTGACACAAGATCAGACAGCAGGTGTTCACAGAGATAGACAGCTTTTAGACATCTGTATGTAAGTTTGCTGAGATTTTTACAGAAATATCTGCATTCAATGTTCTAAAATGTGGAAGAGGAACACTTTCCAGCACAATATATTTAGACAATGGACACCCCCCTGCCTGCCAGACCAATAAAAATGTATGTACCAAAAATGATTGGTTAAACCCAGAATTGTTTTTTTTCACCATTACTGTTCCATGAGGGCCTGTTCACACCAGATACGTTGGGCTGCACTGGAAGCCTTTTTTAAGTACAGTCCCACCGCACAGACAAGGCAATTTGCCATGTTTTCAATTGGCTCAGTATTGCATGCAGTTTTTTTTTTCAGCGCAGCATGGTGCCATGCAGTACAATTGCATCTCACCATGCTGTGCCAATAGAACTTAATGAAATTTGTAATTTCAATAAAGTTTTAACAAAACAAGTACATGTTGATAAATATCTGTACATCAGAACAAAAAGAGGGACAATTGAAGAGGAAATGGGGACAGAGGGATTTGGTTCCAAAAGAGGGATAGTTGGGAGTTATGTACCTCCATCTGGGCAACGTATGTCAGTCTCTACCTACAGGAGCGATGCACCAGAAAATGTGATTCTCTGTTTGTAGGGTCAAACAGCTATACTGTATACTGAGGAATGCTTGTCAGACAAAATAAAAACACACACACACATATGCTCCCTGCAAATTGTCTCCTGAGAAAGGAGCAGTGACTGGCTAGAATAAACCCCTTTTTTGAAGCAACATCCATCAGACAATCAGTCCCACACCTGTTTAGAGACCCTTTGATTGCTGAACTATGATCTAACCATGTCACTATGTGCATCTTTATACAGTGACAGAGCTTGGTCTATCACAATACTATATATATATAAGAAGCTCCTGTACTTCTTTGGGCATAGGGCATTTTTCAGCACGTTCCGTCACGCTGAACTACGCCCAAGTGAGAACCATGCCCATAGGAAATAATGGGATTTCACTTGCAGGGCGTTTTACAGCGCGTCGATCAGCGCTGTAAAACGCCCAGGTGTAAACCCGGCCTTAATGGCTCTGAAATTATTGCTCTCACTCCGTTTGCGGCGATATGCAACATGTGCGGCACGTAGGCGCACCTGACGCATATATGAGATCGGCTTCATCAGCTTCTCTAGCTGGAGAGTGACACTGAATGCAGGAAGTGATGTAATCTACATCACTTCCTGCATTCGAGGACTGAGAGGAGATCAAAGGGAGTTCGTGTACTGAACTCCCTTTGATCTCCTGTCACAGAGCCGTGCCGGTCCCGGCCGCATCAGGCACAGCGGATCTCGGGACCGGCAACGGCAGTGACAGGTTCTGATACAAGCGATCGAGCGTCTCTCGAGACGCTCGATCGCTTGACTGTAAAGCTCCCGGCCGGCCGTGTAATTACAACGGCCGGCCCGGGAAGCTGCTCGTCGAGCTCCACTGTCTGCTCGTCACATTTTTCGAGCCCTGTATATATATATATAATTCATTTTTTCCCTTCTCTACTAGAAAGTTTCTTTAACGACAGCTTTGGTTTTATAAGACATTGTTGAATTTCTTTAACAACTGGCACCTTTATACCTCACATCTCCTTTTTCATACCCACTTTTCTATTCTATATACTTGGCAATCTATTCTGTACAGTTTGAAGCTATCTTTTCTTTTGCTTTTCTCCAATAGTTACATTAATTTGCAGAATTCACCTTTTTCATTCATTTACACCTCTATGGTATTGTTTGATGCTGAAAGGAAAATAGATTGTTGAGATCTTATGTATAGATGAAATGTGTTCACAAAAATATATTGTTACACACTAAATAATATACTTTGGATTTAGGTATCCAACATCTAACAAGCAGCCAGAAGAACATGGCTATAAACATTAATGCACATAAGCATGTGTATTCTTTTAAGTGTACCTGTACATACACCAAAACTTCCAAGCTACCTCCAAGATCATTTAGCGCATCAAAGTATGCACAGGCAGGTTTAGTTTTCCTCCTGTGAACTCTGGAAACCCTGAGCCATTAATTATGCAAATGTTCATTCAAGATAAGTCAAGAGATGGCTTTCTCCTTTCCGAGTCTCCCCTGTTCCAAACTCCAACAACTCTTCACCTCTTAACTCCCACACCTCTTCCCATACCACTGAGCCTGCCAAGCACTGGATATATTGCCTATTAACTACCATAATTCAATTACTCATTGTCAAGTAAAATTTGAAATGTACAATTCTATATTGTGACAACAGTTCTTCATTATCTGAAAATATTAAAAGGCAATACGTATGCCAGGCATTTTGTGAGCCTCCTATTTAAATTCTGTCTAATTGTGTGGTTTTTTTTAGCTATATGTTCACTTGAAGGCTATGGGTTTGAGTGATGTTTAATTAGTAATTTAGACAAATTTATTGCAATAAAAGGTTTATTTCAGTATGGATAAGTCTATTTTGTTTTGTTTTTTACAGCAAAAGGTTTTCCTAAAATTCTTTCATAGTATATAGTTGACCTGGAGGGGTTTTTTGCAGCAAAACAAGAGATTTCTCTAAATTGGAAAACAAGCAGCACCAATCATCTGCAGATATTCTCACACATATTATTGATACCTTATTGTTGGCTACTTTCTGCGTCATCTAATTGCCTGCTGTAGGATGATTGGTTGCTACTTTAAGGTCCTGTGTCAATGGGTTAAGGCCTGTGTTGATGGCATCAGTTTGAGATGACCTGCATTTGACATGCATACAGTGAGGGGAATTTATCAATACTGGAGCAGACAAAAACTGGAGAAGCTGTGCATGGCAACCAATCAGCGTCTCTGTTTCATTTTCAAATCTTAACTGAACAAACTGAAGAAAGAAGCTGATGGGCTGTCATGTCATGTCACAGCTGCTCCAGTTTTTGTCTGCTCCAGTTTTGATAAATTCCGCCCAGTCGGTTTTGCACTGCCACAGACTTGCATGAGAATGCAAAGCACATCTGATATGAACAAACGTCCATCAACACTGGTCCTAAAGAATGTTATGGGGTCTATTCACGAAGCAGTCGAAGGATCTAGCCGTAACTTCGGCCGATTCTTCGGCTAGCTTCGGCCCCAGGACCCCTTCAGTTCAGTAGAACCGAAGGGCTGCTGTACGGGCTATTCACAATACAGCTCCCGAGCTGAGCCGAGCTGAAAGCCAAAGCTGGCCGAGCTAACCAGGGACACTGATATCCAGACAGCAAACTCTCCCGGGCGCTCCGGGAGAGAAACACTGCTTTTCTTTTTTTTCTTTATTCTGACATGGAGCCGTGTCAGAATAGAAGAAAAAAAAATCATTTTTGCCCATAGGAATGCATTGCTAGATTCCTATTGGCTATTTCAATTTGCAATAGCCAATAGTAAACTAGCATTGCACCCGTCCTCTGCTGCAGTTCTCCATCAGGTCCATCAGCAGAGGGCGGGTACAATGCTAGTTTGCTATTGGCTAGTGCAAATTGAAATAGCCAATAGGAATCTAGCAATGCATTCCGATGGGCAAAAATTATTTTTTTTTTTCCTATTCTGACACGGCTCCGTGTCAGAATAAAGAAAAAAAGAAGAATCAGTGTTTCTCTCCTTGCTCAGCGGCATTTGGCTATTCACTCACTCCTGTTCGGCATCTATAAGAATAGACTGAACCCCAGCGAGTAGCCTGCCGGAGGTCCGGCTTAGCCGATCCAGATGTTGGATCGGCTGAGTCGAACTCCTCCTGCACTTGAAGCCACCTGCCACGTGAACTCCTCCTGCCATGTGAAGCCACCCGATGTACGGCTGATTTCAGCCGGTATACGGCTGAAATCAGCCGTACCAGCCTGAAGTGAATAGCCGAACAGCGTTCGGCTCACTTCACTTCAGGTCGGTCTTTCACTCGGCTGCCTACGGCAGCTTAGTGAATAGACGCCTATGTTTTCTTTCTATAGGACTCACTGGGTTTAGTTAAATAAAGGCTAATAGACTGTTCACTTTTTAAGGCTACTTTCACATTACAATGTAATTTTCCCTTAGCTTAGTGAAGGTGGTTACAATTCACTTTTCAAAGAATACCCAATCATGTGCAAGGGAAATAAAAAATATATACAGGGTTATTCAAAAAGAATGAACCGATTTCTTTACGCAATATTTTATTAAGGAAAAGTAATACAAAACTCCAGCCAAGTCACAAGTATTATACTCACAATCAACTTTTATTTTCTGTCTTACAAGTGTTCAATGTGACCACCATCTGCAGCACGGGCAACATCAATGCGATAAGAGAATTCCTCCCAGGTGCGTATCAGCATATCACGATCCGCTGAGTTGATCGTTGTTGTTATTCGATGTTTAAAGGAGAACTATGAGGTGAGATCTTTTCACTCACCACATAGTTCTAGCTGACCTTTGACAATGAGACTGTCACAGGTCGGCTCAGTAGATTGGGAGGTGAGCGAACACATACCGGCGTTCACTCACCTCTCGATCCTGTCACGGCTCTCTGCCGTGACAGGGGAGGGGCTGGATTCCCCCCTCCCCGCTCTGATCCGCCAGCGCTGACTGGCAGAACGGACGGGGAGGGGGCGGGTACTGCTCTAGGTAGGCAGAGCCAGCTGTCACTCACGCAGCTGAGGGGTTCCAGACATAATTGCCGGGATCCACTTCAGCTGCGGCGTCTTGGTATACCGCGAGCAGCAGCTCGCGGTATACTGAGCCTAGGGTGACGGGAGGACGCTAGTTTGTGTCCTCCCATTACCCTAAGAAGAACTATGGGGAAAAGCCTTAACCCCATAGTTCTCCTTTAAGGTTATTGAGGTTAGTGGGTAGCGGTGGAACATAAACACGATCTTTTACATATCCCCACAAGAAAAAAATCACACATGGTGAGGTCTAGGTATCTCGCAGGCCAAGCACAAAGAGCAAGGTCATTAGCCCCCTTCCGACCAATCCATCACTGGGGCATTTTTTCATTTAAAAAAGCTCAAACTATTAGGTGCCAATGGGGCGGTGCTCCATCTTGTTGAAAAATGAAGTCATGCGAATCTGCTTGCAGTGAAGTGAAGAGCACGTTTTGGAGCATATCAAGATAGGTTTGTCCTGTAACAGTATTTCCTCCAAAGAAAAAGGGACCATAAAACTTGTCAACTGTTTCATGTGGGTGCTCCGTTCCCCAAATACGCGCATTGTGACGATTACCGTTGAATGTTCTTAGGAGAGGGCGGATTAATGTCAAATCGCCTTCGAAAAGCACGCTGCACCGTGACAACCGAATTTGTTTTCGCGAACTCGAGAACGCAGAGCGCTTTTTGCTGAGGACTCGCCATTCCGAGGGTAAATAAACAACTGAACATTTCCGGAAGAACGACGCGACTACATCGCCACCTGTGGCAGCCATTCAAAACTTACTTTCAAATGGTCACTGACTCATTCCAAAACTTAGATAACTCCTCTTTCAAATGGTCACTGACTCATTCCATGACGATGCTTGAGAACTGAAGCAATGCGTCATGATATCGGTTCATTCTTTTTGAATAACCCTGTATATTTCTGCTTGCACATGATTGGAGGAAGTCAACAGAGCTTCCCCTCATTAGTAAAGCTAAGGAAACTTCCCCTGCAAATCAAGCAGCCTATTTGCCTTTAGTAAATCATCCCGCTTGCATATTATTAATTAGGCAAGAAAGTCTGGAAATAAGCACATGGGCAAATGAACAGTGTAGCTAAAAACAAATCAAGAACTGCCAGTGGTGTGATCTGCAATGTGGGCTGCATGAATCTATACATTTCATATAGTGCGATTTAGAAACAAGTAGAACGTACTTTTAGCCACAATGTTGGTATAGTTACCATGTGACCAATGCACCACATTGTAAAAGCTCCAACAAAATAGTATGTACACTACACCACATAATCAACCTACAAAAAGCACCTATTTATTTAAGATTTTATGTTACCAGTTTAATGTTTAAGCAAATGCAGGAGATATATTGTTATTACAAATATCTGATTCCTCACTGGCTGCTATTTTTGCATTATAACAGCCAAAGCTATGAAGCTATCAGCCCAGAGGGAATACATCACAAACATTACAAGCTGGAATCAAACCTCCAGTAAAGTAGGTGATTCATTAACAGGAGATTTGCAATTCTCTCGTGTGATGTCTACACTACAAAAGAAAAGATATTACACATTACTTAATAATGTATTGCAGTCATTAAATATTAATATGCTTTGCCCCAATCTTAGGTGTGCAGTTATGTAAGCTTTTTACACATTAAGAATAATCATCAGTTTGCATATATCTAAGGAAATTTATTACACCTGATATGTCAAAACACTTCAAGGCTGATTTAGAAGTTGAGAATATTTACGCAATTGTATGAAGACTCACTCCAATTATTCAGTCATATGAAAAGCAGATCTCTGTTTACTTGTTTCATCTACACATAATTGGATAATTGAAGTGAATATTTATACAAATTCAATCAGACTAACTTACTAAACTTGAGAATCTTCACTGAATAAATTAGGTAAATATTAACTTCAATTATCCAGTCATGTAAAAAAGCAAATTTCTGGTCAATTTGAATACCGAATTATATGCCAAAGCTTTTCACATGATTGGATAATTTAAGTGAATATGTTCCCTAATTTGTCCAGCAATGTAATCCACATCACTCATGGCATCCCGTGATGTAATCCTCATTAAGCATGATGACCCGTCTCTCGCCAATGTGTACATGCCATCATGCTCATCACTAACATTACAGGTTCCCTACCTGCCTTAATATAAATTGACAGTCGGGAATCCTGGGTGACCAAATTTGCTCAATAATGTCACCCAGGATTCCCGGCTGCCTGTTTACATTACCGCAGCTGGAGATCTGTCTTTTTTCAAAATTTACTATATTCAAACTGAGTCAGATTGCTGTACGTAAGCCAAGCTAATTGTAAAAGAAAAAAAATCAATTCTACAGTCAAATATGTGCTGCCAGTGTACGCTGTCATTAAGATTGTCTGTGAAAATCATGCTGTTCCATAATACCACGTGCATCATGTACTGGTATTATGCAAAATGCCCAATGTGCCATAACGGCTGAAAATGTAGTGCATCTTTAGCTTCTCTCCTCCCCGCTGGGCACCGGCCTGTGTTTTCTCCGATGCCCACTGCTCTCCCATGCCTGTATCCAGAGGGGACACAGACCGGCGTCCAGCTTTCAGGAGGCCAAACGGGGTGGTGTCGGGAGGAGAGAGCTGTCAGCTGTCACAGGAGGAAGAGCTCTCCTCACGCACTGCATTTTATACTGCTGAGTGAACAGGACATTTGACTGCACAGGATTTCTGGCAGGATCAACAGGCATTTGTTGCACTTATTAAATAAATAAATTTAACAGACCAAAAAAGAGCACATAAGAAAATTGATTGTTTGGTTCAATGCCATTGTTTATTTATTTTACTATCGGACAGGGTTGCTTCAAACATGTTTATTAATTCTAATAGGATAAAATGTTTCACTCTAGTTTAGGGAGTAAATATCAATAAATGTAACAATACTACTACTACTTCTAATAATAATAATACTAATAATAACAATAAATAACAAAATAAAAACAATAAATATAATTTTAATAATAAATAGAGTCAATAGGAAGTATGCTTGCTTAGCTCCTTTGTTTGCTCATTGTTAACAAGCATCTCTTACGAATCCATTCTTGTTTTTGTGTCCTTACAAGGCACTCCCACTCTCATAAATGTACTTCTATATCCAATGTTTTTTTTAGTTCCTTATCTAGTGCATTTATCAACTAAACCAATTGATAACCAGGAGAGGCATATCAGGTTCTATGATTTTTGTCAATGATGGGTCATATAATAAAGTATCCTAGCAGCATTGTGTTGCCTTGGTAACACATCAGCCCTCAACAAAATACCTTCTACTACAAACGTCACCTGATCACTGGCCCCATAACACGTGAATTTGCCTACACAAATGTGCAAAGTGCCTGTAATGTCTGAACATTTGCAAAACATTTTGTTGCGGTCTAGAGTTTTTGCTTTCAAATGCACACAAATTAAAGTGGAACATCAACTACAGAGATAAATACACAGTTGAAATAATCAAAAGTAAGTGTCTCTTCAGCAGCACTACTGCCACAATGCATCGCCAGGATGGGGTGAGGGGTTACTACTGCATCTTCTTGGGTTGATTTACTAAAAACAATAATTTTTAATAATATTTTCTATGACGATGAAAGAATAAAAAGTGTCCATATACTCTATGGACTCTTAAGCCAAGGGAGCATTCCCTTGCAAAGTGCAAATTCCTTTGCTAAGTGAACAGCTTGTTCGCCTTTAGGAAATCTACCTGTTTGCCTCATCCAATTTGCAGTACACCCTGTGCTTTTCCACTCCAGTAAACTGAATAAGAACATCACTAGTTCCCAGTGTTCCTAGTTTCCCTGAAACTAATTTGCACTGTGCAATGCTGTAGATCCTGACCATTTCAAAGTGCACAACCTTCCATTCTCAGCTGAATTTCGTGTGGCACAACTGTAATCTGCCCAGTTGGAGGAAGTGTCTTGGTAGTCATCACAGCCAAGATCTCCATGAGCCTGTTTTACTACACTTATTTATTGCATTGCCAGTGCAATAATCACACGTACACATACAATATTTCAGTTCTTGGACTCCTAGACACATTGGGAGGAGGACACATGTCATATCTTGAAGTACCAGTTATTTCACGATGACTGAAAAGCAGGAAGGGGCTTCAGTGCACCACCGACAAGTGGCCCAGTGTTTCGGGGTTGTCTTTGCACAGATAATGTAACACAGTCAAAATCTCCATGAGCCTGATTTATTACAGCTTATAGAGGTATGCCATTGCAATGATAACGTTTACACATACAATATTTCAGTATGCTGCTGTTTAAAGGGGAGGCTCCAATGATAAACCAATACGTACGTTGTCTGGCTTTCCCCAACAGCACAGTGTATCAGACTTTTTGACCTGCTGTTTTTGCTTGGTGCATCAACACAGGTAAAATCTTAACAAATGTATTCCTTGGTGAACCTTATTGGAACAAAGGCACTAAAGAAGCATTTTGTTCAATGCACACTGCAGTTTGGGGCTGCACTATCGCAAGTACATTTCCCTAAACATAACCAGGCTATAACAAATGAAGAGATGGAGCCAGCTATCCAACTGTCTGGCCAACCATTCCTTCTTTACACCTCTCTTTCCCCCGGTAATTATATTAAAGTAATCAAACTACACTTGAGTGGGATTAAATGGCCATAGTGACCTTCTTATTAAAACTTTTAAAACATTTACAATAAAGAACAATGCATCATAAATAAGATTGGTTCCAAGGTCTTTGAAGGCACTTTAAACCAAAAACTCCCTGTATCGAGGCAAAATCTATGAGAGGCCCCAAGCCATATCATAGCACCTTGAGAACAATTACACAACAACTTGACTACACTGAAGAAGGGACACCTTACCTAAGACTATATATTTTACATCTTGAGCAAAAGTACTGCCTTCAAAGACCCTACAACCTCACCAGCTGTCTTAACATTTTGGGTAGGTGGGTAGGAAGTTCTTGAAGCCAGCTCGGACCACCTCTGAAGCCCCTCCTAGCAAGCCTTAGTCATCTTTTCAAGTAGGACCATGATCCTTTACTTGTTAATTCCCCCTATGCCTAGCCCACTGTTTCAAGTCACCTCACTAAAAGTGTCAATAAAACCCATTAACCTCAAAATAGAAAGTGAATACTTACCTCTTCTGTCATCTGGGCCACTGAAGGCGCTCCATTAAACTTTTCTTCAGAAACGAATCCTTCCGGGAGGGTCGATCTGCTGGTCGCTCACTGCACTTAGTGGGTCCTCCTTGCAACCTCTATGTCAATACTAAATTGCTTTAACCTGGTTATGTAGGTCCTACACATTTGCTTCTAGTTTTTCTCTTGCTCTGGGCATATCGTACCAGTGATTGTTTCTTTTAGTACAACACTTGTGAACTTTACTAATGTATTATGAAATGTCTTAATTACAGTGAGTAGTCAGGAAAACTCACCTTACACTAGATTACCAGTGTACACAAAATAATTGGGGGCTTTATTATTTCCTTAGCTTTGAAGGATACCAGAGACAAATGTTCATGTGTAACGCCTGATATATTACAAAAGACTGTACTAAGCAACAAAAGAGCCACCATGCAGTCTCATGAACAAAACCATTTTAATGCTTCCCTTTAAATAAGTTTCTTAAAATGAAGTAGTATAAATGAATGTTAACGTAACATTGTACATGCTTTTTTTTACCTTGAAGAAATCGCTGTAAATGGCTGTTTCCATAACAACATATTAAATCCAATTTTTTCCATGAGCAAAATCCCTTTTTTATGATCTTTTTTTAGATTGGTTATGAAAAGTCCTTAATGAACAATGCATGTACACAATGGTGCTTTTATATGAAATTTACACCAAGCTTAAACACTTTTAACCTGCTTATATTTTATAAGTCTCCCGATAAATAAAAATTACACATATTTACATAAAATTTACAGTTAACACACACAACTTTAAAATGTTTTGAGAAGTACCCCATCATTGACACCTCTTATAATCCCAGCCTTTAAAAAAAAATAAAGATAGCCTAGGGAAACTAGAAAACTAGTCTGGCATTGCTGAACACTCCTTTTGAAAATGCCAGTTGCCTGGCTGTTATGCTGATTGAAGGGCTTCAGCTTTTTAAAGGGGCAGCTTAACAGAGACAAAATGAACTTGTAAGTGGTTTCTTGGTCCTCTTTTAGAATTTACTACAGCATAGTATTTAGTGTATGTAAACACAATATTTCCTATGAGAAACATAGGGGTCTATTCACTAAGCTGCCGCAGGCAGCCGAGTGACTAACCAACCCGAAGCAAAGTGAGCCGAACGCTGTTGGGCTATTCACTTCAGGCTGGTACGGCTGATTCCAGTCGTATATCGGATGGCTTTGGGTCGGCCAAACATGCTTAGCATGTTCGGCTGACCCGAAGTGCAGAAGGAGTTCGACTCAGCTGGTCCAACATCTGGATCGGCTAGGCTACACGCTGCTGTTCGGCCTATTCTCATAGATGGCGAACAGCAGTGAGTGAATAGCCGAATGCCGCCGAGCGGCATTCGGCTCGGCATATGCCTTCGGCTCCACTGAGTCGCTCGGCCACTGAGCCGCTCGGTCAACTTCGGGGGCTGTAGGGCTATAGTGAATAGCCCGTACAGCAGCCCTTCGGTTCTCCTGAACCGAAGGGGTCCTGGGGCCGAAGCTAGCTGAAGGATCAGCCGAAGAGTTTAATTGGGTTTTAAAATCAATTTTGGGAACACTAGGATTGCCAGCTATTGTATTTCAAAGTACACCTATCACAAAGCAGGTTTTAGATGTAGGGAGGTGAACTGCATGAGAGTGCAGATTACCTGACAAAACATGATTTTTTATCTTGTTCTGCAGCCTATGTAGACAGCCCCACTTCCCCATTATATCATATAATAATAAAAGGCTATGTTCTTTTTTCTAAATTGTAGAGCTTTATGCTTCATACTTTACAGCCAAATAAGATTATTGGCATATTAGCTGCTTGACTTCCCATCATCAGCAAAATATGCAGATTTGTTTTCTGTTAGATCAATGTCACATTTGCAATCCTGTGACTGACCAGAAATAAGCAGCTACAGAATTGCTAGAACATACAAGGAGAACACTCACCTGCTTTCTTTGTGTTGCTTCCTCACCGGTTTCAGCAGTGAGGAACCTTTTTTTTTTAATTTATCTCAAGCATGTTTGAGTTCACTTTTTGTTGATCGATTCACTGCCTCTATTGGAATCTGTTTTGAACATCCATTACTCCTTCAGTAAAATAATACTTTCTAAGGTTAGTTTTGAACTTTCCTCCTGCTAGTTTGGTGTCATGTCCCTGTGCTCCTGATCAGAGCTTCATTTGAAAAATACTGCTCTCCTGAACCTCATACACACCATTAATGTAAATACATTTTTTAATCACACTAC
>NW_017306587.1:1285079-1323453 GCF_000935625.1 Nanorana parkeri
AACCCCCCCCCCCCCCCCCCCTCCCCAGAGAACTATGGACCAACCTTTTTTTTTGTCATAGTTCACTTTAGGGTCATAGGAGGACATATACTAATGTCGTCATTTAACCCAAAACTCAACATATATCGGGCTAGACCCAAGCTGCAGCTTGGACGGATCCCGACAATATAGTTGGGATCCACCCTGCTACCTGTGGAACGAAGAGGGGGAGAATCCCTGCGGGGAGCAGTGACTGACAGTCCCCATTCTCTGCAGGGAGATGATCAGGAGCTGAGCGATCGGGGTAAGTGATCACTCCATTCTCCAACATTAGAGCCGTCATTTGACAGCTTCAGTGTCACCAATCGGCTCTAAATATGGGGACGAGCGTATTTCACCCTCCCCATAATTCTCCTTTACACTCTCTTCCTCCTGGTTGAGGAAACTCTTCCCAATTTCCTATTGTGTAAACATGTCTCATGGATTGGTTTATTTGACTTACACTTTTGACCTCACTATCTACCTGCTCACGGTTTATTCTCATGTGTTATATAACTGCCCATTATTCGGCATTCAAGCAACCGGCACTCTCCAGCAATGGGCAGTCGGCTGCTTGGTGCACATTCAAAATGTTGTTAGCCACTAAATGTATTTGTTTGCTAATGAAATTATTTGCTTACTGCCTGTGGCTAGATTCTGCAGTCGGCAGCTGAATGTAAACATTGGGGAGCAATAGACAGCCTGCTATTGGCTATTTCAGATTGAAATAGTCAATAGCAGGCTGGCTATTGTAGCCGCCCACTGAGCAAAGGAGCGGACCTGAGAGAGAACTTCCTCGCTCAGGTCCGCTCCCCTGCTCAGTGGTCAGGGTTTCAATAGTTACTATTAACTCTCAAGCAAACAGAAACTACAGTTTTCCAGCACCTACTGATCCCCGTGGTTGCCATATAACTGGGAGTTTACTGTGTTTATGTTCTATGCAATTACTTTAGACTTTTATCATGTTAATTACTTCAGTATTTTATTTGTTTTGTACACAAATCTAAGCTAAGTTAGGACGCAAGAAAAGGGGAAGGAAAGGGTGATTAAATATTTCATTTCATTAACAAAACAAGCAATTCATTTATACTACAGAAATAAAATGTAGAAAATTGAGCTGCATCTG
Organism: Nanorana parkeri; assembly: GCF_000935625.1. NCBI lineage: Eukaryota > Metazoa > Chordata > Amphibia > Anura > Dicroglossidae > Nanorana > Nanorana parkeri. The sequence goes on from NW_017306587.1 coordinate 1,286,224, forward strand.
TAAAAATTTTTTAAGTATAACCAGGTCTATATTCACTTGCAGTATATATATATATCCAGCATTCCTACCAAGGATAAAGAAATATCTTCAGAAGGTCTTCTATTCATACCACAGGCATTCAGCTGCCCGAACGTGCATGCATTTGTCAGCAGAGCAACGTCACTGCTCGTTTCTGAGCTATAGAGGGGACTGACATTGCTTAATGAGCTCTTCCTCTGGGAACTTAATTCACCCACGCAGGCATACAGCCAATCTGACCAAGCAGTGAAGGTGAAAGCCTTAAACATTAACGAGCAGCATTAGACTATGGCAGATCTGAAATAAATGAACTAAAATCACACAGTCTCCCCCCAATGTAAAGCGAAAGGGTATTTTTAACAACATATTTACTTGTTACTTGATGTCACTGTGCTTTTGTAAGCAGACATTTTATCAGTTATGCATAGATATATTTATTCATGGTATTCATTTATATAACTCTGTCAAATTCAATTGTTTTTACAGAGCACAAAGAACCATTTACATCAGTCCTTGTCCCCAAAGGAACTTATATTCTGATGTCCCTTATGTGGTCATAAGATACACAAACACATTTGGGGCAATTGTGAGTGGGGGCAGATTCATTTAGCTGTAGGTTGTTTTAGGTTGTAGGAGAAAACTGGGTCATCCAAGTCCGTGCTGAGGCAACGCCATACAAACTACATGCAGATTGCGCTCCTCATGAGAACTGGACCTGCAACTCTAGTGCAGCCAGGCTCTAATGCTTAGCAATAAACTGCCTATGTTTTTTTTGGATCCATTATGTTGATTAATTATTAGGGATGCACCGATATATTGGCGCTGCTCTGTGTCCCAGCGTATAGGAGAGAAACTGTCACAGGCGGCCGAGCGCTGCAGGAGGAGAGCGATGTGAGCGGCCGGCGTCTCTCCTCCCCGCAGATCATAGGAGAGAAGTGTGGGCGGAGACAGCTCTCAAAGCTGTCACAGGAGGCTGAGCTCTCTGCCTGCTCCGCTCGCTCAACCTCATGTAGTTTCTAAAAGCTTCAAAGACTCTTTTAAAAAACATTTTTTTGTGTAGAAAATCACAGAGGTGACCTCTTTCTTTCATAAACATAAAAAGTTGCTGCAGCCCAAAGTTCTGTGAGTATATTTATTTTCTGACCGGCATGTATCTACAGTATATATTGCAGTAAATAGCTTCAGTGGGTGCACAAATAACAACAGTGATTAACTGATCATTCAATAAATAAATTATTGGAATTAAAGAAGTTTTATAATGATAATTCTTCCTTAACCGTGCCAGTTGTAAGGGTCTGAAAGCAAAACTTATCTCTCTTATTTTCCTATTTTGTGTCATATAAGGGCAGCATTCAGTACTGCTACACATCTTTACGGCTCTACAGGGCACCCAACCCTTGGCTCTGCTGTATCACGGACCATCTTTTTAGCTCAGTCTCAAATGTCACCTGCTGAAGTAAATTTTCCAGATACTCCTAAGGATAATCCACTTTTGACATGGGCTCTAGTACATGGTCCATGACCACATAAAAAGAACATACAGATGACACTACTTTTAAGACTCATTACTAGATAAGAACAAACATCCTAAACCCAGTTCCATTAGTGCTTTACTAGGTAATTGTTTTGTGATCTGCCTCACCAGGATTAACTGCAAATAAATGTAATTTTTAAAAAAAATTTACCAATAAAAACATTGTTCCACCCTCCCCTATAATAAATCTGCAGACAGCAGTCCATCACACCTGGCATTCAGGCTTAGACACCCTGTTGTAAGGGGGTTGCAAATGTGTGGGCCCTCCGCAACGCAGATTCCACATGGACACCCTTCAGCATTAGGTGGGGGGGGGGATTGGGGGCAACTTTTGAACTCTACCATGGGCCTTAAAAATAATATATGGGAGGGGTTAATGTGTACTTATTATAAATATTTTCAAATTCATAAAGTAGAAAAAAATGGGAGCGATACAGCAATTCACTTTCTCTATTTATTAATATTATGACATGCCTTTGAGTGCTTACATCACTTACTACATATATATTGTACTTTTATGAACAGAAAATTCTGACGACAGAACGTGATGTTAATACATGTCTCAATCTGTGTCTGTTAATGTTTGCTGTCTCTTAAAGCTAGCTCTTGCAATAAATGGTTATGAGGATTTATCTTTTGTAACAGACCCCCCATGAATCTTGATATTAAATTTACAAGCGTTCTCCCGTGACCCAAAGCTCAGTATATAGGAAATTATGGACCGGCACTCCAAGGTAGAAGTCTTTTTATTGACGTTTCATGCAACAATACACTTATTGCAACGTTTCGGGGTCACACAGGATCCCCTTCATCAGGCAGAACAAGTGACTTGTTCTGATGAAGGGGATCCTGTGTGACCCCGAAACGTTGCGATAAGTGCATTGTTGCATGAAACGTCAATAAAAAGACGTTATTCTACCTTGGAGTGCCGGTGTCCCTAATTTCCTATATACTATTCAGACGGTGGCCATGCGTCGACTACTGATGCACCCAATCTATTACTACGGATTAGCGGTAAGGAGTGCAATGGGTACATGGACTGTAACCAAAGCTCAGTATACTGCGGCTACTGAAACGCCGCAGCCTGAATGGATCCTGGCATTGCTGTCGAGATCCACCCAGCTGCGGGATTGACAGCTGGCTCTGCCTATCCAGAGGCAGAGCCAGCTGTGCCCGCCCCCTCCCCGTCCGTTCCGCCAGTCAGCGCTGGAGGATTTGGGGGTGGGATCCCTGTAGGGAGCCGTGAGTGACAGTCACGGCTCTCTGCAGGGATAGATTGAGTAGTATATAACATATCATCTGGCAGTCTCCGGGTCCTAATTTAGGTGGCCGGAGACTGCCAGATGACCCCGCTCGGAGCGCCGCCCACCGAGTGCTAACATGAATGGGTTAAATTATCCTTAGTACAACTATGTTATGTACTATGGATCATGATTTAACCTATTCATGTTAGCAGGGGATAATTGTAACTCTATTACTGCAGTGTACTGGACGTATGTGCTGTATATGTACTATGGATCATGATTTAACCCATTCATGTTAGAACGGCAGAATTGTGAGCGCCTCCCACAAGCTGAGCACCGAGATGTGATGCAGCGATCCTGCCCAGCGCCGACTACAAGAGGCATCGCGTGAGGCTACTGGGATCGGAGTGAAACTGTGAGTAAGGGAAGCTGGGATGGGGCTGGCTGTAAATCTATTGCTATAGTGTACTGGACGTGTGTAATGTATATGTAGTGCATATATACAGCACACACCTCCACTACACTCCAGCAATAGAGTTACAACTCTCCAGTGCTAACATGAATAGGTTAAACCATGATCCATAGTACATAACATGTAGTTGTACTATGGATCATTTAAAGTCACCTGTCCCTTTAAGAAAAAGTATCGGTAATTGGTATCGGCAAGTACATGAGGGGATGTACTTGTACTTGGGCCTGAAAAAGTGTCATCGGGACATCCCTATTGAGAATGTATGCACACATTAGCCCCATTTTCTATTGCTTCCCTACTCAGGGTAATTCCACCCCAGTGCCTAAAAAACATATACTTCTGCTGGTACCTGCTGTACCTCATTCAACTTAGCACATCACAAACTGAAGTCTCAATTCTCCACCACTAAAATGTAAACCATACTTGGGTACAGCATTCACCCCAGTAATAAACACTTGTTTTAAGTAAAATCATTTTGCCCTATCTCAATTAAAATGTTAGTGTTTATGGGGTAATGCTCACAGTTGTCCTAACTATGGTCAGGGAACAAAGAACTGCACTGCAAATCCCTGTTCATCAACACTGCAGTTTCCATTTTGTCCTTCTCCCTATGCTAAAAACTTTGCAAGTATTTCACTTTCATAGCCAAAGAGCCTGGAAAGGCTGTAGTCTGTAACAGTATACGAAAACCCAATCACTAAAATTATATAAGCTTCAACTTGTTAATGTAATGTAAAAGTAATTTTAAATATGCAGCTTTTATTAAAATAATACCTGGTGATGTTACCTTGCTTAATAATTTCCTATAGACTTGTGGTAATGCTTTGTCCCTATCTTTCAACTGAGCTCCTGCATTGTCACCCTGCTATTCCAGCTCTTGATGAAGATTACAAGTTGCTGTTTTAACACCAGCATTGTCCATTTTCATCACCATCAGTTAACCCACCCTGGAAAATGCCATGCAGCTGCTGGAGTGAATGCATGTTGATAGGATGCATTTGCATTAGATCAGTAGCACTATAATGCAGCAAAGAATTTAAAAAAAAGCTATACACAAGAATTTTATTTTTTTTAAAAAATCAACGTTTGTGATACACAGGGGTCTATTCACAAAGCTGCCGAAGGATCTGGCCGTAGCTTCGGCCGATCCTTCGGCTAGCTTCGGCACCAGGACCCCTTCGGTTCAGGAGAACCGAGGGGGTGCTGTACGGCTATTCACAATAGCCCGTACAGATAAACTAAATTATAAGGGTTTACACTCCCTGCCCAGCTCTTAGCAACATGGGATGCTCTGGCCTGCATACTACCCGCACACACACCCGGGCGGGCAGGTGTGTATGGCCCTTACTTATCTCCCCGCCTGGCTCTCAGCATCTTGGGACACTCAGGCTGGTGTCCCCCCAGCTTCTGGCAACCAGTGATGTCACTAGTTGCCAGGAGCTGGGCGGGATGCCGGCCAGAGCATCCCTGGTTGCAAATGGCCGGGAGGGGAAAAGTGTATGGGAAAAGAATGGCCAGAGAAAAAAAGTCAGCTGTCTCCTTGGGTCTGTGAACTTTTGCTGACCCATGGAGCGGCACCCCCACCCCCCCCCCCTTCATGTGGTGACCAAGGCATGTGCCATACCCTGAATACACCACTGTGTGTGGGGGATGAGAAAGTTGCAAATAGGAATGAGTTGTAGGGAGAAAGAAAAGAGTAAATAAAGAGATTGCCCGTTTCCCAGTGCTGGAACGATGGAGCTGTAGCCATATGCTTCACATTTTAGACCACCTATTTTTGTTCCCTTTCAAAACTAAAAAAAACCTTTGGAGGAATATTGCTGAGCAGCAGAAACATGGGACAGATATCCCAAAACGCATCTACATTATGCCTCCGCGGATTCAACATTCGGAAACTGCAGGAACAATAGAGTGCTCTGCTTACAAATTATTCCACCAGCCAATTACAGATTTTTCTGATTCTGTAGAGTCAAGCGTCAAACTACATTCATCAACTCACTGCTTGCTGGCACCAAAATAATGAATTAAAATAAAATTCACTTTGAGACTAAAAGGCAAAGTCGGTGAAACTGAAACTAATCAGCTCAAACTATATAAATAGGCAGGGCCACGCTAAAGCTTCCCCTGTCACACAATCTCGGTGGCCCAAGCCTCGTAACTAATTAGAAATCTAATTTTCTGTTTTTATCTTGACCAAGGCTCGGTGGTTATGGCTCAGTAGGCATTGTGTGTTGAGAGCAATCAATGACAGGATACTTTTTTCTTCATGCTGTATAGTAAAATGTCATTTGAAGGACAGGAAGGGTATGAATACAAAGCAAAGGTAGAGCGAAAAAAATGACAAAAAGGGTCAAAGAAATGAGAAAGTACAACTTCAATATAAACTTTAGAGCGAGAAGTGTGTTATTGTTCCATAAGTTAAAGAGGAGCTTTGCCCTTATCTTGAAATTACAACAAATATACCTTTTAAAAATGGTTAGTAATGACAATCTACACTGATACGTCTAGATATTTGCAGGCTTTTTATTCTTTGCATACCTTATTTTTCTTTTTTACCCCATTCTTCTCACAGTGGCCATTTTTACTAAGGGCAGATTGCCATATCTCCCTTTACTTTCTGGAACTCTGGCACATGTGACAAGGACATGTGACCATGCACATCATCTCAGGGGAGGAAAATGCCTTTCCCTGAGATTTCATGAGATTACAGATGAGATTTTGCAGCAATACTCTGCTGAGTAACCTTCACAAGATGCAATGCTTGGGCACAATTACATAATTTGTGCCAAAGAGGACCAGGAAGTAGAAAAACTGAAATTGCAGGTAAAAGAAAAATGTTTGTTTACCAATGAATGAAAGATGATTTCAAATCAGAATGCAAAGCTGCATGCTGATGTGATTTTTAGTGAAAGGGGGTAAAGATCCAATTTAACTACCCACAAAACTTCCCACAAAACTACCATGGGGGTTATGGGCAAAAGAGGATTCCCTCTATTCCTTTCTGCCTTTATTACACACTTTAGTGACTAATTCCCATTTTGCAAGCTGCAAATATCTAAGAGGGAAATTCCCCGCTTAGATAGTTGTCCCCGGAACAGGTACCCCCAGTGGAAGATTTCTCCTTACCTCTAGTTTGGGGGACATCTTTAAACAATTTTATTTCCCCTCACTTTCTTTCTTGGTGACCAGCACAAATAGAGGCGGGTGAATCTCCCCAATGGAAACGGCAATAAAATCTTGACAAAGGGCCTAACCATTCCCCACTCTATCCAACTGAAAAAGAGGATTTATGCTTTGCGCTCTAGGTTTTGCCTACAGATACACTCTAAATGTAGATGTTATTCGAATAAATGATTCAGAGTTCACTTTGGGGGTTAGGCTAAGGTACCTGTACAAGTGTATCTACAACCAACAATTATTTTCTGTTTGGGGATAGAGGCACAAGAATAGGCACAGGAATAGAGGGGGGCTGTTCCAATGGGGACACTTGTTTTAGTTATAAGAGGTGATTTCCCTACACTTTGGAGAGAAGTGGACAGAAATCATACCAATTGGACCCAGACAGCCAAACAAAAACCACCAAAAACAGTGGTTTTAATCATTCATTACTCAATCCAAAACTAAAAGTTAAAGTTTTGGCTTTAGATATAGTTTAAATAAATAGTTATGTTCACAGATATAGTTTAAATATATTGAAGGTTTATTTAAGAGTTACATCTACATGCACTCTGGGTTAGGTTAAGTGTTAAGGTAAGGGAGGGATACGCATAAGGGGATGTGTAGGGAAAACTTTGGCACTTAGTGAAATTTATGGATGTGTGGGAAGTGTTAAATGTCACTCAATGTTAGCACCGAGAGCTCTTAACTTAAAAGGGAACTATGGGGTAAGTGTTTTTCCCCATAGTTCTTTTTAGGGTCAAGCGAGGACATATACTAACCTCCTCCCGTGGCCCAAAGCTCAATATATAGCGAGCTATTGCCCGCGTCATACTGAGAGCGCCGCAGCTGGGATGGATCACCGATAATACTATCGTGATCCACCCAGTTGCCTGAGTGACAGCTGGCTCTGCCTATCTAGCAGCAGAGCCAGCTGTGCCTGCCCCCCCTCCCCCTGTTTGTTCCTCCATTCAGCGCTGGAGGATCGGAGAGGGGAGGAGGAATCCCTGTGGGATATCAGTCACCGCTCACTGCATTGAGCGGATCAGTAAGTGAGCAGATCGGCTGCATGTTTCTCCTCACTTCCCGATCAATAGAGCCGACCTGTGACAACTTCTTTGTCACAGGTCCGCTCTAACTATGAGGATGAGTGGAAATCACTCACCTCATAGTTCTCCTTTAAGTATTATGAAGCCACCATCTTGACTCCTGGGCATGGACCTTGAAAGATAAAGTGATGGCAGGTACATGCTGGAATTACACACAACTGAGAAATGGACAGCACAATTAGTACAATCTGCATTGTCAATTTAAGAAAAGAGGTTTGCAACACTCTAAAACCCAATGTTTTGTGTAGAAGAATTAATTGCCTGTCACCCACAAGATCTTTCTCAGCTTTGTACTTCACAAAAAACATAATATATAAATACCATGAAGCACCTTATTAAAGCATATTTAAATATAAACAATTAGGAAAGCATTAGCGAGCGTGCGTAGGGGTATTAGATCTCAGGTACATGAAGATCAGAGTCAGAAGCAAGTCAAGTTCAGCGGCTTCTGATTTTCTGACCTAATGTGAGTTTTCTTAATTTGCCTTTGAGTTGTTTAAACATTTGCTTTGCTCTGCTGTTTGTTTTTAGAGCACAAAAAAAATTAACAAAAAAATTAACAAACATTACAATAGTTTACAATACCTTACCTTAAATTTATCAACTTCAGCTTTTGAGCATGTTGCATGATAGGAAAGGACCTGTAGGAAGAAAACAAAAATGCTACTTATGGATACTTCTTAAAGCTGTCAGTGCCAATTCACCCAACCATTCTGACAAGACCCCAATGCTGCCACTAACTGACAGACCTTTCAGTCTCTCTGCCAAATTCATTGAAACTCTATACAAACAAAAACTTATTTTATAAAGACAGTGAAAAAGACTAAATTCCCCCAAAGAAAAAACAAACAAACAATAAAGCTACAGCAAACTGACATGTAACTGTAGTAGCTGTGGTTACAACAATGTATTACACAGTGCCTGTGGCCCTACCAGGTATAATTTATAGGTACTTACATTGTGCCAAGCTGGACCAGCGTAACTATATATACATTTTTACAGCTAAAGTTCAGCTTTCAAATAATTTTTTTTGCATTGTTTTAATCTGCTTTACAAAACCAGGGCCCTGCATCATGTGCACACATTCACTATTAAAATTCTTCCATTTTTTAATTATAAGCTAATTAACAATGATATGTAATTCATAAAGTGTGTATGTGCATTGATTGGTAATGCTCTGAGCTGTAGCATTGCTTAAACAGTGTGAGATACTCATTTTGCTGGAGGTATGAATGACAAAAACAATCAAAATATCATCTTAAAACATTTCTTCCTTTTAAAAGTCTCACTAATGGTCATTTAGATACATTCAGCAAGAAGCTTGCACAGTCTTCCTTAATCAGGCCATTAGGAACAAGAATCAAGGAATAAGATCAGATTTCAAGAAAAAAAAAACATTTTTCTAAGGGTAACCTGTCATCTATTGAAACCATGCTGTATGATGTTAAAGGCGCACTGTAAAACCCAGATAATTGCTTCCTTTTCACTGTGCCTGCTTTAAAAAATCCAGTTAGAAATAGGAATTCAGTGCCATTTTGGCTGTTGCCCAGGGCATAAAATGCTAACTATAATGCGGCATTAGATGGGCAGAGAAAGAGTAATCATTCTATATCATTAAGTTTATGGTGATGTGTGCCAAAAGGAACTAAAAACCCTCTACTAAAGTGCATGCCCAGCCATTGCCCAAATTTACTCTCAAACATCCTTCTCCCCATCTACAGCATGCTCCAGCATTGATCTATTTCTTTACATTCTTCCTGTAATGAGAAATAGCTTTTATTAATCCCTGTTAGATCATCACCGGAATTGTAAACTTCTTGCAGGAGCAGCTGCTGGGAGCTCAGTTACTGGTCAGTAAGGTGGAATGCAACTATGGGGATGTAGTGTTTTTCTAAATTCTTTTTTTGCAATGGTGTGATCTTGTAATGAATTTCAGTCAGCTTAGCTGTGTGCTGGCTACTGTACTCTAAGCATGGAATTATTAACTCAGTCACAGGCTGTGTTGGGCTTGCTCCAGCAGGGTGTTCTAGAGATAACATTCTATGTTAAAGGAGAACTATGGGGTCAGTGTTTTTCCCCATAGTTCTCCTTAGGGTAACGGGAGGACACAAACTAGTGTCCTCCCGTTACCCTAAGCTCAGTATACCGCGAGCTACAGCTCGCGGTATACTGAGACGCCGCACCTGGAGCGGATCCCGACTTAGATGACGGGATCCGCCCAGCTGCGTGAGTGACAGCTGGCTCTGCCTACCTAGAGGCAGAGCCAGCTGTACCTGCCCCCTCCCCTGTCCGTTCCGCCAGTCAGCGCTGGCAGATCGGAGCGGGGAGAGGGGAATCCAACCCCTCCCCCTGTCACGGCAGAGAGCCGTGATAGGATCGAGAGGTGAGGGAACCCAGTATGTGTTCCCTCACCTCCCGATCTACTGAGCCGACCTGTGACAGTCTTATTGTCACAGGTCGGCTTAGAACTATGAGGTGAGTGGAAATCACTCATCTCATAGTTCTCCTTTAAGGATATTTAATACCTAGCCAATCGGCAGGCCTGGGGGGGCTTCTGTGCATGCTGTGAGCGTCAATAAATATCTGAGGCATTTTCTGGCATGGGGTCTTCCTTTCAGGGTTTTATCCTGAATCTATGGCCACCTGTCTTATCCTTAAGCCTAAGGGTGTGGGAAGTTTCAGGGATCTCCCCTCTTGGGGGGCCTCCCTCACAAATCACTGGCTCCCATGGAGTTCTGCAAGGCCTAGAGGAAGCCGAACTGCAGTTGTATCCCACATAGAGGTAGTGAGTGATGGACTGAGTTGGAAAGCACCAGAGGAACCTTTCCATTGTGATCCTGCCTTGAAATTTGAGAGGAAACACTTCAACATGGTTGTTAAGGTGTCACTGTGAGAAAGGGACCCAGAAAGTTTAGAAGACATGCATAAAACCAAGGTGAACATTCAGGTATTCTGTGCTCCCTCCACCCCCCTTCCTATCATCTTCATGCAATAAATCTTCTTTAAACCTAAAACAGTGAATTGTCGACCATCATTCCCAAAATTCTGAGGACATGAACCTCATCCTGAGATGAATGCACCTGGGATTTCTATCGCCAAGCAAGTGGGTCTGGGACATTTGTAATTTAACTGTTGGGTAGCTGAAGAGCCATATCCCTCTAAGCCTAAAGTACTATGCACTCTCCTGCCACTAATACTTTGTGATCGTGTGATAATTTCTTATCAGGCAAGAGTATTACTCCTCACATTGTATGCTTCTGAATGTGAGTCAATAATTTTGTAGGCACTGAATATGCTTCCTATTGTAGACAACAGTCTATAGAAATTGTGCTGCCAAGGTTGCTGCCAAGGTTTTAAATAGGCCATAATGAAAAGATGTTGTATATCTCACAGGAAATTGTGTTCTAAAGCACCGTACTTTAAAGAATATTGACATCCATCGTATGTCTTCACCAGCCGTATCACAATAAACTGACTCATTCAAACATTGAAGAGTTTCTTTAAAGAAATGCCACAATATTGACTGCTGAAAAGACTTACTTCAGTAAGAGACAATGGGGTGTATTTACTAAAGGCAAATAGGCTGTTCACTTTGCAAGGGAATTTTCCCTTTGAATGAAAGAAAGCTCTGTTGACTTTCATTATCCAATCATGTGCAAGAAAAAATACTGTTTTTTTTATTTTTTTATTTCCCTACAAGCTATTGGGTATTCTTTGCAAAATTAATTTTTACAGCCCATTTGCCTTTAGTAAATCAACCCCACTGAGAGATCATTGATGGATGTTTGTATAAATTAGAGAGGCAGTAATGCAAGTGTAGGGATGAAGTGTTTCCCTAAATTCTTTTTGTCTATTGTTGTGATTTGTCAGTGTAGTCAGCTTAGCTGTGCTGGCTAGTGTACTCTGACAGGGTTATTCACAAAAGGGTGAAGAGTTTGGAGAAGGCAGGAGAAGTGAACAATTTAGAACAACATAGCTGAACTGCAAAGTGAGATGAATTGGAGAATGTTTCCAAATCAGCTATGTTGTCCTAGATTGTTCATTCTCCTGCCTTCTACAAACTCTACACCCTTTTGTGAATAACCCTGTAAGTGTGCAGTGATTATTCTCAGTCACCTGCTGTGCTGAGTGTTCACCAGCAGAGCGTGCTAGAGATAATGCTTCACATTAAGGATGTTTAATACCTGGCCAATCAGTAGTTCTGGGGAGTCTGCTAGGAGAGCTATTGCATATCTAAGGCACGTCTTGGTACAGTGGCTTCACTCCAGAGTTTTTACCCTGAAAGGATGCATCTGCGATCCACAAATTTAGGCCCCAGGCCTGAAGGCCTAGGGGTATGGGAAGGTTTAGGGATCTGCTGTCATGGCTGGTGTTCCTAAGATACTGGCTATGTAATTGAGTGCTACTAGGCAGTGAAGGAGGCAAAGTTGCAGTTTTCCCCCACAGGGATGGTGAGTGACTGACTGAGCTGAGAAGCACCACAGGAACCTTCCCAATGCTATCCTGCCTTCATTTAAAGACTGAGCATACACAGGAACCTCAGTTCTACAAGGAGCCATTCATATTGAGATGTATTCCAGCCAGTAGAGTCTTGTGATAGAAGGATTTATATAGTTAGAAGTCCATGCAGAAGACCAAAGATTGTGTATGGAAATAAATTAGGGCTGGTAATAATTAAAACATTCCTGTTCGATTAATCGAAATTTTTTTTAATCGATTAATTTCGCTACACAGGTAATGAACAATAGCAAAGTGGCACTAAAATCAGGAGTTAAATCTTAAAAATGCATTCAAGTACCTTAACTATTAACAAAAATGTATTTTATTTGTGTATCACTCGGCTGTAAATCCTCAAATCATCTCTGAACACATGGTGACACTGTTTTTCCTTCTGGAGGGTGGCTTCTTTTGTTCCCCATGGTCCTTGTGTGTGTTGTAAAGTACCCACCTCTCCAAGCTCGTTCCCGTATAGACTATAACTTTAATACAAATGAGTAAACTAAACGTGAGATTGCAGTCCATCATGGGAGCGAGCTTGAAGTGGTGGCCACTCTTCTGGGAAATGATCTTTGCTTTTAGTAATATGGCTAATAGGTTATACATGGTTCTGTTTATTTATCCACACACTGTAATGACAGCATATCTTGTACATTCTCAATGATAACAACCTAACTTGAAATACATTTTAACAAATTCCTAAATTAGAGTTACATATGTTTAGCAGTTTGTCAGTTGAAATTACAGACATTTGTCAGTAATCAGCAAAGCAGTGTTATCTAAATACTGCTTTCCTTGCCTCTCCCCGCTCCTTATGTTGGTGACACATAAGATGCAAATTGGTCCTTGCATGGCTAGAAGTTAGTAGGTGTTTTCGTGCCTAAGTAATAATCGCTTTTCCAATGGGTTTTTTATGCCTCGTACAAGTAATAAATACTAACAACTAAGCACAGTGATCTGGTAAAACTGAAGTATAAGTTTTATTTTTGTTATGCAGCCCCAGGGACATAACTTACCTCCAATATGGTATGAACTTAACTTAAACTGGAAATCCTCCCACTAGTGTCACCAGATATCCCCTTACATCACTGATCTTCCCCTGGTGTGGCGGTTAACAGGAGCTGTGAGAAAGATTCTGCAAAAGTCGGGCTACCCACCTGCCCTTTCCTCCTCTCTCCTCCATTCATAAAAAATTGTACTGGTATTTGCGACAATGCAAAGCGACATGTGATTGGAGGACAGGTGGATGAATGACAGGAATTGCCTCCTCCAATCATAGGTTGCTTTGCATTATGGGAAATAATAGTAAATCCTTGAGGGAACTGAGAAGAGGAAGATAGCCTCGTGGGAGGATTTCTACAATAAGTAGCAACCAACCGGGCATGAGACACACTTCATTGCAGGTAAGTTATGGTCCTGGGGTGCATTAAAAAAAAGTCAAGTAAACTAAAAAATAAACTTAAGTTTTACCTCTAAGCAAAACCTTTTTATAGACCCTCTGTCGCGTTTTTATTGCTGACTGTGTCTCCATTGAGGACATTCATCCCTCTATTTGTACTGGTAACCATTGTCACTTGGAAAGAAATTTAGGGGAAATCCAAGATTTTAGAGTTGGCCCCAGAACAAGAAGTGAGAGCAACTGTCAACTGTCTAAGATGGGAATTCCCCTCACTTTGGGAGACTATTTTTAATTTCCTGTTGCATTTCTGAGACAGGAAGTGATGGGAAATATCCTCAATGGTACACAGGCAGCAAAAAATAACCTGACAGGGATTTTAATCCTTGCCTACTCAACACAAAACTAACAAAAATGTTTTGGCTATACAAACCAAGGCAATAAATAGTGTGTAGCAAAAGGCTATACAGTATATTTGGGCAAGTGTTACATAAGTGTATGTCAGAGCAAAACAAAAAGCAAAAAAATAAAAACTATTCATGACATCACTCCAATACATGCACATTTCCCCATGCTTTATCCCTTGACAACACAGTGCATTTTCTGCACTAAAATCCCAACCAGTGTTATCAACCCTGCCTCCCAGATGACAGAACTACATTAATTTTGTTTCTATTAAAACAATGCTGCTACCTTGAGTCTTAAGTGCCTGTCCACCCACAAAGGGGGCTATTTATAAAAAAAAAAAAATCATAGCTATTTCTACAGCGAAACTGCACGCACATTTGCTAATCGCAAATTAACCAGTCTGTTGTGAGAATGGGACAAAATCAAATGGTCTAAGTAAACTTTCCCTGCTGGTCAAATTTTCTTTATTCCTCAATGGAAGTCATTATAGTATGCCAATTTCAGTCTTCACATTAATAGCAAACTGTTGTTTTGCTGTCACCGTTGTAGCATCCTCTGTCAATCAAGCAGAGCAAGGCTTAACGTAATGTGTTATAACATTTCGAACCTCATTAGTGTAGTTCTGGAGGCGTGCATACATCAATAGGAACTGACCTCCTAGCAGCTGCCCCTCCAAACTTTTACAAGTCTGGTGATGAAGTCACAGGGAGTAATAAAAGCTGCTTCTTGCTACAAGAGCAAGGTATACAATGCTAGGGGAGGGAGTAAATTGGGTAATGTCTGGACATTCACTTTAATAGTATAAGTACACTTTCTATGACTCCATAGTTATACATGGGGATTACTGCACAGGTGGCCAAAGAAGATTTTGGCTGGAGACTGAAAACATTGTGGTGAGATGTGGGATGCAGGTAAGTACATCTGGGCCTGAGGAGGGTGGGTGAATTTGGAAGAAGGCAAGAAAGGATTAACACAATTTGTGTAAAAGTGCACTTATTCTTTTTTTTTTTTAAACATAGTGTATATATATGGAATGTATCAGCCATATTAAAGGAGAACTATGGGGTCAGTGCTGGCAGATCGAAGCGGGGAATCCAGCCCCTCCCCCTGTCACGGCAGAGAGCCGTGACAGGATCGAGAGGCGAGCGAACCCGGTATGTGTTCGCTCACCTCCCGATCTACTGAGCCGACCTGTGACAGTCTCTTTGTCACAGGTCGGCTAGAACTATGAGGTGAGTGAAAAGCACTCACCTCATAGTTCTCCTTTAAGGTAAACGTTTGTAAAAATATAGCCAATTGTTTCTCTACAAAAACACACACATCCTCAAATCCTCCATATAAAAACAATCATAAAAGCAGTCCTAATATAGGTGAATGTTTTTATAAGGGAGGTCCTAAAATGTATTTGTGCATTTTCGTGGGAAACAATGTATTATTTATTAATAAACTGTCTTTTTAATGTTTTTTTTAACTAATATAGACAGTAAAGAACCACCAATACAGTTTTGGTGTAGCAGGATACTATTCCACATAAAGCAGATGAGGACTAACAAGTCAACCACAGTTTCAATATCCAATAAGCTTATTCCCAGAAGGGTAACTATGACTTAATTTAACTGCCATGGCATGGGGAATGTAAAATATAGAGGGTCAAAGGAAAAGAATAAAGAAGAAAAAATGGGAACAAGCTTACAGAGAAGAAGAAAGTCTCCATGGGGATTCAACTGTTTCTTCTGGGCTGCTTTCTGCAAATTAATCATGATCCGAGGGGACCAAACTTCTTCAAAGATATACATTTTGTCATATAGCATTGAGTTTCTTGTTTTTCATTATTAAAAAAAACATGTTTAATTCCTGGGAAACACAAAACGAAAAATTCAGGCCACACTACAACAACTTAATTTCTTCAGTAAAACTTTATTGTTCTAAATGCACCAATGTCCCATCAGACACAGACTCCTCGTGACGAGTTTTGCCCTGGTATAGGGCTTACTCGTAGATGCCTGTATGAATAAGCCCTATACCAGGGCAAAACATGTTGGACCTTGAAGGACCCTGAGTCCGGCAGGATATTTGTGCTCTTGGAACAATAAATGTTTTGCTGTAGAAAGAAAGTTTGTCGTGCAGTCTGCCTCTTTTGGTTTGTAAAATATATTTTACATTATATTTTATATACTTACATCCAAAGCGACTGACTGCTTTGCCCATGATTTCTTTACTTGGTCATACATAATCGTGTTGTTAATACCAAGGCCACAAAATATAACAAAAGCCTAAAACGATAAAAGAAAGGTCAAGAATACAATAAAGTCCAAAGCTCACTCAATTTTTGGATAGGTCTATTAAACTGTAAGTTAAAGGCTAAGCCTACCTAATCCCTTATGTTTAGTAATGGAAGAACACTCACCAGCTGCTTATGTAACTGCAAGTATCCTGAGATCATTACCCCCTCACTCCCCACCCCCTTCCTTCCAATACTACTGTCTTGTTCAGCTTCAAATCAATAAGAGTTAATGGGATACTTTTACGTATACATGTACTGAGAGATATGGAGGCTGTGATCTCTGACCTCTCCTTCTCAAACTGCTGGTTGCCTGACCATCATGGTTATTTAGGGCTTCTACGTTTTTTAAGACGCTGGTCTAGAAGTATGCAGACCGAAGTACAATTGTGTGCATGGGCCCTTAAGTGTAAGTCCAGCTGAAACTGCAATAAATGCAACATTTTTTAGAGTTAGAGTCTATGTCAGGTATACTGTTCCTGGTGTTCCCATTAAGGAGATTTGTTTCTCAGTTCCTGTGGAGTCAAGGGGGCGGGAAGTGAGAGGGAATAGCCCTAATATGAACACAGCAATAAAAACCAGAAGTAAGTTCTAAACCTCTCCCCCTCTATCCCAAACATTTTTGGCTGAAGTTCCATTTGTAATTACATTTTGTGTTCTAGGACAGTATGGAATAAGACAATTTTGCTTGACATGACAGTTTTTCTTACCTCGAACAGTCTTTGATCTGCATCATCAAACGGCTTTCCGTCTAGTCTATTCAATACTTGTGCCACACCTAAAATATATAACAACATGCAGCAGTAAAATTCTGGTAAGCAGTTACAATGGCTTTCTGTTAATCATTACATGTCTTTATTTTTTTATTTTTTTATTTTATTTAAAATTATCCTATGAATGTCTGATTTTTCTACTTTCACATGGTCCATGGTGACTTGGTGAGGACACTGAAGGATCCCTGTACCTGTTCCCGTAAACCCCAATTGAACATTCAGTTTAAATCAGCTAAATACATGCCAGGTATATCAAAACAAAAGGTGTGAAAAGTCTTAAAATGTATTTTCTTTCTAAAATTGCTAAATTCTGAGTAAAAAAGCCCCCTGTTAGCAACTGCAGAGTGGGACACTTGCTCTCTGGGGATCCAGTGGTTTCACTGAAGAGGTCCGAAGCATCCCCTTGAGTTAGACCTAGTTTACTGCAATCAGAAATGCGCTTGCTTCCCGCTGATTGGATCGATCTGGCTCTAACTCAGCAGGGGACATGTTGGACCTCTGGAAAGAGATCACTGCTTCCCTAGACAAAGCAAGTGACCCGCTCTGCAGCATGCTGGCTGAGGATAAGCTTTCCTACTTAGCCTGTGGCTGCTTTTCAATTGCCAGTTCACACCAGCAGTGCAAACTACCACATGGCCGTTGGTGTGCGCTGTGAGGGAAGCGGTGCAATGCACTGATTAGGACGCATCAAACTGTTTATCTTTTTATGTAACTTCATTGAAATGTCCTGTCATTCATTTCTCTTCACCACAGTTAGGGATGCACAGATACTTTTCGAGTACCAGTGCAGATACTTGGCATTTTCATGAGAACTACCAGGGTTGCAGCGGTTGCAGATGGGACATGGCTCTGGCACTCCAACACTGTCCTGAAATCATTAGTCTGTATTGTTTTAGAAAAACTGTCACATGACAATAAACAAAAATGTATCAGTACTCGTACTTGTAAGTACTCGGCAAGTACCAGTACTCGTACTCGCAAAACTGGTATCTGTGCATCCCTTTATTTATATTTATAAAAACAAAATCATACATTGAAACAGAGATGTACAAATCCCAGGAGCTCCGTGTGCTCCTTACAAATGACAGCTGCCTCCTAATTTTTTAATTTTTCTCTAGTATAGTCTTGGAGCTCAAAAGTATTGGTACATGTACTCGTACTTGTACCGAGTACTGTACTTGGTATCTGTGCAACCCTAACCACAGTGCAATGCAATATACTGTAGTGTGTCACAACACGCTACATTGCAAACAAAGTACTGCATGTCCTACTTGTTTTTCAGGCACACAACACTGCAGTGCAATGGTGTGATCTGTCATGATAAGACATTACAAATTGCCCAATGCGTTGGGACTGTTTTGGGCAAATACGCCCAACACATCGGGTGTGAACGGGCCCTAGAGAAAACTGCACACCTTTTTTTTTTATAATCTTGGAATGTTTATACTCCTGGAAAACTGAAAGTTCAATAGGGCTTTAGGCATGGAGTGTTAACTTACCAACATTTGCACATAACCTACCCCTTGTTTCATGTGTCCCCTTTTTTAGAACAGCCCAATGCCCATCATTTTTTAAATTTGAGAAGAGCTAATCTCTCTCTTCTGGATACATGCATTGTGAGAAGATTAATCAAGATGCAACTGATATAAAAAGGTCAAAGCAGAGTTCATATGTACGTGCTTTAAAGATTGATTAAAATGCATGGAAAGCACAGGACATCCCAAATCACATTAATATCAAAGGGCCCTCTTCACATTTGTGTGCTGTCAAGCAGAGCACTCAAATCGAGACCTGCATGCTGCATTGAGGAGAGTTGTTTTTAAACAGTACAAAAGTATAAAACGAAAACTACTTGTTTGGAATATATAAATTGCTGCATAGATAAGGGAGGCACAAGTATTTATGTCACCTACTCAGTGCATCTGTAAGTCTCTCTCTAACGTTATTCAAGTCACCCACCAAAGTATCCTGGCTAAATTATTGCTTTTGGGTGAAAGATCAGTAGTCAGTCAGTAAAATGTTTATTTGCCTAAATTCTTAGAATAAAGAATAATATGAACTAATGTAATAGATGCTATTTTGCTGGAGTTGTCCACCCATTCTCATGCAGAAGGAATATCAACACCGGATGGGCATTAGGTCTCTATGTGAATGTAGAATCCTAAGCTTCCGATGGTGCATGAATAGGGCCCATTAAAATGACTATAAGCACAAAATAATTACATTTATCATGCATTTTCAGAAAACCGGTGTGGAGATAAATGCATAAGCTGTGACTTCTGACCTAAAAATGCTAGTCGCTTCGCTGTCATGCAGATCAATGCTTGAATAAGCAAGTCAATCAGGCAAGGAGCATTTTCAAATGGAGACACCAGCACTGGGTGCCTACATACAGTATGTCTAGTAATACAGTTTTAATCACATGATAACACTGTGGTAAAAAAAAAATACTCTTAAAAATACACATTAAAGCATGTTTTAAACAAATCCAAAATTTACAAAAGCACAAGATGGCAATGCACACAAAACATGAAATTGGGGGTCTATTCTATGGTATCTTATATAGCTTACCTATTATCTGATGGTTGCTATTCCATATTGGCACACATAGCACAGATCTGATATGAAAGCCAGAAAATTGGTCAGCCTGTAGAGTAAAAGCAAGACATGAGCAAACTGTGCACATAAACAGTTCATATCACACTTCAGAAGACCCTGCAAGATACAGCTTTGTCTTAGCATCCCAACAGTATTCAACATTATCTCATACAATTCTCTACTTTACTCTATAAAGGTCTGATTCATGGGACGTGAAGACACAGCAATACATGCAATTAGAGGTGACAAGTGAAGAAGAAAATGTTTAATGTATAAGAAAAAATGTTCTCATCCTCTAAAAACCATTTATTATGCAGGCATTGTAAGTCAGTAAAGGAAAACAATCAGTTGCAGGGAGACCACAAGTAATAATGATGACTAGTCCTTTGCCCTCTGCCTGCCTTTTTACAGTTCAGTTCCTCTTTAAGTGCACTGTCAAATATCTCAACATACATCTAGCTTGTTATAAGCCCTGTTATAAGTTCAACAGACTTGAAGTGACCCTTTCAAGCAATCAGAAAGCCCAAATAAAAACTGCCTCTGTAAAGAAGAAAAAGAAAAAGTACCTCTTCTGCTTCCCGCACAGTCGAAATCTGTGCGGAAACTGACACTTCCAGGAGTGTCAATCTTCTGAGTCCCAGGCAGCATGCAATGTTACCTCCTGCCATCCTCCATGTCTCTACCATGTCCTGTAGTGACATAGTAGTCACAGGGAGGAACCACTGAGTGCTTTAAGAATCAGCCTTTGAATCAGCATAACAAACAGACTAGCTTTAAGTCCTGGTTCACACCTAGCGTATTGCATATGCGCGTCTGTCGCGCGTTTTTTTTTACAGCGATTCGCAGTAAAAAAATTGGGCGACAAACGCGCGTTTCCGAGGGCTACTTGGCTGTATCCCAATGGAAACGCGCAACAAAAACGGCCCAAAGTAGTACATGTACCTTTTCAGGCGTGGGCCGTTTTGTAGCGCATTAGGGATGGGCTGAAATATGCCAAGGTGTGAACCAGACCCATTGAATACAATGGGATTTAGATGTTTGAGCGTTTTGTAGAGCGTTTGTCGAGCGTAGAACGCGCTACAAAACGTTCAGGTGTGAACGAGGGCTTAGAGATGCTCTAGATGTAGCATTTTTTTTGTATAGGTTGTTTTAACAATCTATATCTGCGTTGGCTTTTCACAGGTAAAAGTTTACTTCATCCAAAAACATCAAATCAGTTAACAGTCAGTTTCAATGAGCATAAAAGTTGTGTGAGCCTGCTTTGGAAGCAATGGGATTTACGTCTGAAATGCTCCTGTTGACATAATGTGCTCTGACAACTTATCACAAGGGAAAAAAAAAAGTTCTGGGGTCATGTCTGAAAAACAATGTTTTTCGTCTCGCTATTCATTTGTGGCATGATTAATATTTTACAATCTGGTTAAAAAGAGCAGCATGCCGTTAAATTAATAATACTTCTCTATCAAATTCATTAAGATAAAATACCTTGCAAGTAAATCTGTACCAAAGTTTATGTAAAAAATTCTATAGGGCAACCTTTTGGTTGATGAAGCTTTCCAACAACTGTCCTCAGGGACTGAAGAACGCACCGTTAATAGGTCTTCTTAGTGTTCTGTTGATGTAGTGCACAGTGTTACAGCAGTTCTAATTCTGAGTTTGGAAGGTGGATTACCTCATCGCCCATTCTCAAAACATGAAAATTATAACACTAAATTATTTTGTCTACCTGTGCACATTTGTGGCTAAATTTAGCCACAGAACAGTAGAAGGAAAGGTATACAGAGGATATTGAGAGGAATCATCAGGCATTTTACCAGTAGGGAACATCCAGCGAAAGAGACAATAAAAAGCTGGCAGGGGTTTAAGCATACCCTTACTTAAAGTGGAACTACAATCTCTTATCCTTTACAACCAAGGAAGGTGCCATCTTAGCCTCTATTTGGATTGCAGTTTCCATGGTGATGCTCATGTGATCAGCTATGCCACTAGCCATTTGAGGGCTTGAAAGGTCAGATGAGAGCTGAAATAAGCACACTGGCAACCTTGACAGATGTAATGCTTTGAAAGTAACTGTTTTGGAAGACCATTAGATTGGTTGGTCTGGTTCTGCTTTAAATTAAAAAAACAAAAATGTACTTCTTTCCTTGTTACTATTAGAGAGATCTCCCCTCACTTCCTGTCCTAGGGACAGCCTTTTTACCGACAGAAAGTGAAGGATTCTCTTTAACGGAACCTCCGATGGTATCTTGTGGCTGTAAACATTGGCAGTTTTTTTTAAGCCAATATGAAACACATGGTTACATATTAGGCAAGGTTGAGTAAAGACACAGGTCCATCAGGTTTAACCTATATAGATTGTAAGCCTTCATGGGCAGGGCCCTCCTTACCATCTTGTCTTGAATTGTGATTGTATTGTCTTCCTTATAATGTAAAGCTCTGTGCAAAGTTGGTGCTATATAAATCCTGTATAATAATAATATATAGTGTGTGGGTGTGAGCATGTATGTGTGTGTGGGTGTATAATGCTACGAATTCGTATAACCCTGTATGTTTTGTGAACTGAGGAACTCATCCAAGTGTTTTTTGAAGCAGTTTATGTTTCCCACTAATACAACTATCTGTGAAAGTGAATTCCACATTTTTACCACTCTCAAATAACATACCCTTTACATAGTTTAGGATTATACCCCATCCCCTCCAACTCCTTGCTGTGCCCTCACATAAATAGTGTATTCACAATACTGCTGTACCCATTGATGAGTTTGTAAACTGCGATCATGGCACCTCTTAAGGGTCTCTTCTTTAAGAAGAACAATTCTAATTTTGTTGGTGTTCTTGATAACTCAGACCCTCCATCCCCCTTCTTAATTTGCCCTCTCTGAACTTTTTCAGTTCACGGACATCCTGTCTAAGGATTGTTGACCACAATTGAACTGCGCACTCAAGATGGGGCCTTACCACTTTTGTAAAGTGGCAAAATTATATTTCTATCCCTTGAATAAATCCGTCTTTTAAAACAAGATAATATACTTCTGGCTTTATTAGCTGCAACTTGGTAGTGCATGCTATTACTGAGTCTGGTCTATAAGGAACCCAAGATCCTTCTCCATCTCTGTTTTTCCTGAGGGGTCTGCTTGCGATGACTGCAATGAGGGGCGGGCTTCCGATGACTGCAAACGGGCAGTGTGCGCATGCGTACACCGGCCCGTTCGGCAGGTGTCGAACAAGCAGGCCACTAACCCGCCGAGAATCGTACGATTCTCGGCGGGTTTTCAAGCATGCTTGTTCGACGGAAGACGTGCGACCGTACAGTAGAAACGGTCGCACGCCTTCCATACACTTTGCGATTATCATACAATCGCGGGATTTCCCACGATAATCGTACAGTGTATGGGCACTTTAAGAACCATTTACTGAGGGGAAAACTATCAGACTGTCAAGCAACACAGTTGTATGTACATTTACTGAGGAGAAAACTATCAGACTGTCAAGCAACACAGTTGTATGTAACGTATTATTCAAATACTAAATTCTGGCTTAGCAAGCAAAAGACAGAGCAACCAATCAGATTTTCAGGCCAATGGCAAATTAATACTGATTGGTTGCTGTGGCTTATGGTGCCTTGCACATTACTTTTACGTTACGTAATAAGTCAATATCTATTTTGAATAGCCTGTTGCATAATACTTAGTTGCCTATATAACATTCACTTTGCTTAGTGACATGTAAAGGATTAAAGTCCTCCTATAATTTCTACTTGTTATGAGTTTAACTTTTTATTTAATATTACATTTACTATATCAACCTTTTGCTATAAACTGCCTCTACAAAGAGAAAAGTGACAACATAATGTGCAGGGATGGAACCTGTGAAAGTAATAGACGAGGGGATTATGAACTTGTGAAAGTGGGGGTAGGACTCCCATTGAGTCGCTGCTGGCTGGCTTAATCTGATTTCTATGCAGCAGACAGACCCACACAGTTCATGAACAAAATGAACATTTTTCTGACATGGATCCTGAAAATAATTATTGCCCTTTAAAACGTACATATCGCACATTATTTCCTTGTGAAAGCTTTACGGGGCAGCATACTGGCACAAGCTTAAGAAGTAAGTGGTAGCGAGTTAAGACAGCTGAATTAACTCCTTCACAGTTAAAGGGCTAAATCCGACAGGGCATACCTTGAAGGAAAGGGTCTATTATGACAGAAAACATCATATGTAATTTGCCTGCCTGGCGTTGCCATTGTCATTGACATTCATCTTCACAGTTTCTCCAAAATGCCTCCCACAACTCACGACCTTTAAAAACTTTTCAGGGCTTGACATCTTCTATTATCATTTACATCCACTGCAGCTTGGTCAGAACATAAACTAGGTGTTGCGGCAATGTTTCTAAAACTTGCATGTTTTATATAACTTTAATGGTTGGCAATTATGATCACCAAGTATTAGTCGCAGAAAAGTGCTTAGTACTTCAAGCTACTTATTACTACTAATTAGTTGGTTTTTATAAGCATCTAAAATGAAATAAGATCTCACCAATTTTAAGTGTGCATACATTCTATGTACAGAAGCATATCGTTTTGACTTCCGATGGGCAGCACAGTGGCATACAGGCTTCCGATGGGCAGCACAGTGGCATACAGGCTTCCGATGGGCAGCACAGTGGCTTAGTTGTTAGCACTTCTGCGTTGCAGCACTGGGATCCCCAGTTCCAATCGCAGTGAGGATACTATATACACAGAGTTTGCATTTTCTCCCTGTGCTTGTGTGGGTTACCTCTGGGTACCTCCCACACTCCAAAAACATGCTGGTAGGTTAATTGGCTCCTATCTAAATCAGCCTTGTAAGTGAGATGGGACCTGAGATTGCAAGTTCCTCGAGGGTAGGGACTGATGTGAATGTGCAGTATGTAAAAGGGGTGCATAAATTGTCAGCAAAATAAACAGTAAATACCTCCAATAAATAAATAGATATAAAGAAGCCAGGATCACTTGGATGTAAGCTGCTTCTTGTTACTTTAAGATGGGTCCACTAAATCAAGATATTAGGCATCAATGGTTCAGAAGTAACTGTAGATTTGCTGGGAAAATATAGTTAAAGTGGGGAAGACGCCAAAAAAATCGTTGTTTCAAGAACTCTAAGTGAAACATAGGGTATTAAACCATAGAAAGTAAGATCAGGGTCAAATATTTGTTTGTTGATGTAAGAAGCCTACCTCGTTACGTCCCGGGATCACGATCCGGGACCGCGCATGCGCACAACGGGCTGTAGCGTCTCCTCGCGGCGCACGCGCACGTCGACCCTCGGCTCCTCCTCCTACTGGCGCAGGCGCACGAGGCTCCTTAAGACGGGGCCAAACGAATCTTCAGCGTCCGACTGTTTGCAACAGTGAACGCAGAAGATTCACACTCTGCACCCGCAGACCGCAGTGACCAGGGACCAGCACCTCGCAAAACCCCACTTAGGGGGTAGCAAAGGAACGTCAGGAAGGACTTCTGCGACTGCCGCCCAGGACGGCTAGATAGTGGACTGCCAGCTCACCACCATCAGCCATATCAGCCATAGGAGACATCCAGGAGTACTCTTTCCAACCGCAAGTACATGGGGGCATTGTTGCCATTGACATTGTAGTATCCATAATTAAGCCGGGACTGTTTAATCCGTATTGTGTGACAAAGAGAATAACCATATACCTTGCTCGTAGTCCGGTGCCAGCTGACTGTCAGTATAAGGAAGTTACTTGTCTCTCTTAGTATACGTCCACTGGGGCTACCTGTGCAGTACCAGGTCTCACCACAGTACAACCCAGCAGAAGTTAACCCTCTCTTCCCTATTCATTCAGTTAACATACACAAACTCTCAGCACGGTTTATATGATGTTAAAGGTCTCCTATATTTCTCTACGTAACTAAGTGAGTAATTCGAGACCACAAACTGACCAAACCGCAAGGTACCCTCTCCGCAGTTGTGATCCAAGGCTTGCGCTGCAGAGACGTTACAGTTGATCTTTAAAGCCACCACATAATTCCTTTATTTATCTGCCATAAGCAGTTAAACATCATTGCTATGATGAGTCACCAGCTTCAGGATGTATACTATACATACAATATTAAAGAGATGTGGAATCTAAGAAAAGCAGCTATGCTATGATACAGCAAGCATCTTCCATACTGCTCCAGGCACTCAGTCCTCAGTACTGACACAACCTGTGACTCCCAGATACTGTTACTTTAAATAGCAACATGCTGCAGTGCTACACTTACTAGATATGCATAGCTTGATTCCTATTCCTATTGATTCCTGAAGTGTCCAGGTTCTAATTCTATTCTGTAAAATATATTATACTGTGGATAAGAATTACAGATCAGCCCCATCCTAAACTAATATTTAGTTTTGTGTGTTTTAATCACATGCTGGCTTCTTATATTGTATATCCTTTTTTTTTTTTTTTTTGCAGAAAGGAGTTGATTAACAAGTTTCAATTAGCTTATGGAATGTGGAAAAAAATATTATTTGCAAAGAATACCCGATCACATGCAAGGAACAAAACAGTATTTTTGCTTGACATGATTGGAAGATGGAACGTCTTCCTCATTCACTAAGCTATGGGAAAATTCCCTTACAAAGTGAACAGCCTTTAATGGAGTCATGACAGGAGACAAGATAAATAAAGTCTATTGAGGCTACTATTGGAAAATCTCACCGCTGAGATTTTTGAGAGACACAAGAAGCCGGGAGGTATTTTAGCCCTCATGTAACATTTAATATAGGAATGTAGCTGTACAGAATATAGAGTGTGTTGTCACCGGAACAATACCCCAGCAGATTTATAACTGATCTGCTACTGAGACATGGATTAGCCCAAAGCTTGCACGTAATGATGGTCCAGCATTAAAGTGGGACTATGGGCAAAATAAAAAAGTTACACATATGCTGCAATCTGTCTGAAGCATTATTGCAGCAGTTATTTGTTTTTCTAAGTCCCCCTATGACATAGTTTTATTATCTGTTGATCCTGCCAGTGGATTGGCTATTTTCACACTAGAGTGACAACGTTGTTTGTTCTGCAGTGACATCACATTCCAGAATTGTGACCCTGCTGACAAGGGAGTCTTAGACAGACATGTCGTTTTAAAAGATAAGCATATTAATGCCCAAATCCAGCAATCACTTTTTAAGCAGTTACAGCAAAAGGTTTTTTTTTTTTATATTTAATTAAACAAAAGCTTACCATTGTAAGCACCCCTGGCAGTGTTATATGGTTTGTTCCAACCTTTGTAACTAAAACATTTTCTGGGCAGCTTGGCCTGTTAAAGAAAGTCAAAAAATAACGGATCTACTGTCAGTATTAACAGGTATTAAAACTATGTTACGGGGGGACGCAGAAAAACAAAAACTGTTGTGTTAATGCTAGTAATAGATTGTATCATATACTGTATGTTTTTCATTTTGCTTCTAGCTCCACTTCATGCAAGTAGTTGAATAATTTGCCATATTAAAAAAGAAAAGTTGTCTTATACCCACCTAATATTGCATTTGGAATTCTACAGTTTTCGTTGATATTCCTCTTTTTGGTTTATTGCAGAATCACTCCCTTATGCTACTATTACCCTCTTTTCCTATGCTAAGCTGCACCCTATGGACCTGCCCTTCCATTGCCCTACAATAATGGCAGTCAAGTGGACAATAATGCTGCTCTCCTTGTAAAGTGGGACATTGTGTACTTAGAGTTGTACTCAGCCAGAGATGTGTTTCACTCATTTGTACCTTTTTTTCCCATTTACACAGCTCTCCACTCTTAAAAACCACAAGATTTCTATTTTGGTACCCATGCCATCACGATGATTAAATGTAACATGATCACACTGACAGGAACGGGTGGCTAACACAGTGAGATGATGGCAGCAAACAGTTTCAGATGAGTTCAGCTGCTTCTCTATCAAGGTACATACCGCTTGTCTATTCTGAGTTTTTCTCTAAGGGTTCCATTTAAAAAGCAGCGGTATGGCTATACTGCGGCCATACCGCTGCTTCAAAAAAGTTGCTTGACACATTTATAAGGCAATTGATGTACTTTACAAATGTGCATTGCACTTTGCAGGATTTGGGAGTTCAAAGCTGGCAGAGCACAAGAAACATGAATGGGAGTTAAATAAAAGAGCCAGGTCCAGTGACATGACCTGTGAAAGTCACATTACTGGCTCTCCTCCAAACACGTGCTTTCTGCTGCATTAAGCAGCAACAACTCTAAGAACTACAGCAGGCTCAATACTGCTACTTGCACTTAAGGAATGGCCTGCAAAATGCAGGTGGTTTTCTTAAGTACTATGGAGCATGAAAGAAAGAATAGTGATATCTGCTCCTGAAATCAGCTCCCAAGTGTAATTCAACAATGAGCTACAATGTCATGTGAAAATGTTAGACAAAAATAAATATTTTTCACCAAAAACTTCCATATAGTTATTACGTATCCCTATTAATTCTATTATAATTATACCTATTACCATGTTATCAGACAAAGTTGCAAGTGAAGATTATGTATTCAGCCTGTCACAACCCTTTAAAAGCACTTTGATAGATGAGGCACAATTGTTTAACTAAACAAGCAAACTTAGAACATCCCCTGCAGCTCAGTGTGTGATTAATCACGCTGCTTGTCCAAATAAAGCGAGTCCCATCTGTAGTGCTTCTTTTACCATACTGTCCACATTAAATATTCATATGATCAGCAACTGAACCAAATGATTGTACATATTAAGTATTTACATTTATGATGCAGCAACTACTTGCTAATTCTTCAAAGTCCACAGAAAGTACTGTGTATATGTTGCAGAAAGTTTGATGCATTATGTCCATAACTTGTCTGTAAAGGTATTCTTGAATTATGCTGATGCATATGGTACAACACGTGGATGATTCTTGTAAACTGTACATACATCATATTCATGGCAAGCTTTCTATTTCTTGAGGATTTAATCTTATATGTTCGTATAGTACATATATACAGAGTTCTGCTTGTAATTTACTTGTTACATTACATTACTGTAATAGCTGCAATTCAGAGATTATAAGAATGCAAATCATTGTTAGGCTTCGTTCACGCATTAGCGGTTTTCAACGTTCCAATGTAGCTTTTTCACACCTGCGTGAAAATGTGCATTGCGAAAAAAGTATAAGTGCGATATTCTGGGTGACCTCCGCGCATTCTGGCTATAGTAGTAGCTGCAAATGTGCAGAAACCACGCATATGTAAAAATGTGCACGATTTCATGCCATGCGGCAAAACTGCGCTGAATTTTAAACCGCTATGTGTGAACGGGGCTTTACTGAAGTCTAGCTAAACAGCTAAATATACAGATATCGAGTGCAAATTTTAAAACCAGCATCAGTTTCAATATACAGGCTAACTGCGCTGTTGTTACCACATACCTAATGTGCACACTGTGGGTGGATGTGATATCCAGTTTCTACAAAGGATCCACATAAAGTTTTAGAAAAGTCAAAAGTTCTAAACTTGTTCAAGGTCAGAATTTAAACATTTTTATCTAGTGCTATTATGGCATCAAGGCAATTAGCATTTTCAGAAGTAGAGGTCAGCAGTGGCAGCCCTGTGTTTCTCCCATAGTAAAGCTGCATAAGGCGTGTGTATGCAGAGTTTTGTTCACACCAGTTCTGCTTTTCTCCCTACACAAGTCAATGGCAATGCAAAAGCAGCTTGAAACAGCTTAGAAAGAGGTCAAATGCCGGTCAGAAGCACTTGTAAAGGAACTTGGGTAAAACCCAGAAATGTCTTAAACAGATCTTAAAAGCAAATTGAATTCATGCAAAAGCATCCTACACTTGCCCAACTACACAAGCCCAAAGTCACATATCAATGGTTTAACCCACATATCAATGGTTTAACCCCTTTGCTTGAATACATTTCCTCTAACTGGTTTACCTGCCAGTATAAATATTAATCACTATTGTGAGTCACACACTGCTGTCACACTACATACCCAGCTAGATGACTTCACTGTTTCCTATTGCAACCTTAAAGGTTCCTTAGTCAGGTGGACAGCTGACGATGTTATTCGTGAGTTCCCAAATGCCATTTGGGTCTGTGAGCTGAGGTGTCATATGAATAGTATTATAACACCTCGGCTCATAGACTCGAATTGTATTCATGAGCTCTCGAATGCTATTGTGTTTTATGACAGCTGAGAATGTCAAATGGGTGAAATGAGCCCCATGACGTCACGGCTCGCTCCGCCTATTTGTTTACATTCGGGCCTGAGATGTAATTTGCAATTTGTGTGCTGCGGGACTTTTTTTATTTCGCCGAGCATTGTTCATCGTGATTGACACTGGATTACATCGATCGATCCATTTTTTTTTAATAAAGAACTTTTTCCAAACGTGTGGTCTCTTTATTTACTTTTAACCATTTAGTGAATGAGTAGGGGTACAAGTACCCCTTACTCATTCAAAAGGGGGGGCCAGTGGCATCTGGGTGCCCCTTTAATATCAATTAGGGGGAACCTCGCACTTTTTTTTTCTCTCCTGCGCACTGTCAAAATGGCACCACAGTATTATAGGAGGAGGAGAAGAGAAGCAGTAGCACGTGCGGACACAATTTCCAAAAGGGCAAGAAGTTATACTTACATGTACTTATTTGACTATCGTAACACATTAATGATGGCAGTTTCATATGAGGAGTAAGGGGTTAAGGTCTACTTTAAGAGGCTTTTTTCATTAGCTGTGTTTGTCCAATCAGCTAGGAATACAGAGGAATCAGAGGTTACACTCACCTCTGCATCAAAGCGAGGATCCTGATATGCGTCACTTATATTTACTGGAAGACCCGTTGATGCAACTAGTTCTGCAATGCTGTTATTTATTAACCAGTCAGAATACGAAGACTTCTCCAGGCTGTCTTTGAAACTATAGAAACATGAAATGAAAAAGAGTGAAAATAAGGCTGTTATAAGGTCAGTGAACTGCCATATTAAGGTATTTCACTTACATTATAGTAGGAATAGATGAACAGGTGTTTCCTGTCCACTTAAATGCCTTGCTAACATGGGAATAAATAAATACATGAGACGTATGGGAACTTTGTCTTATTCCACCTACGTATAAAATATATTTCATTAAGCCTTTATATTCCCTAAATTAGGTTAAGATTTCTTCAAAATATCTGTCCTGGGTTTCTGATTTCATTTCCATCTCTGACTCATTGTTCTATTCTTACACATTGGCTTTACAATTAAGAAGTGTCTGTCAGCACCTTGGACAATCCCTATTCACTTACAGGCCTATTCATTGAAGATTCACTGGGTAATTGACCCCATGAGCATTCACCAAAACGCTCCCTCCAAAGATTCCATGGGAATCGCCCATTAGTTTCAGTCAATATGCACTCTGTTTTTTATGCAGGCAGCTGATAGATGAATTTGCATGAACAAAAGGTGAATGGTAATGGCATTTCTAAAGTACAGTACCGGTTGAAAATCTGTGGTAATCTTGGTAAATAATAGGAATCCTTTCACTCAATTGTCTCAATTTCTGTCTGTGCACATGAACACAGTTTCAGCACCATGGATAGCAATTCCTGGAAGAATGTCATTCTATTTCGTTCTTTTTTATTTCTGTTAAAGGAGAACTATGAGGTGAGTGCTTTTCACTCACCTCATAGTTCTAGCCGACCTGTGACAATGAGACTGTCACAGGTCGGCTCAGTAGATCGGGAGGTGAGCGAACACATACCGGCGTTCGCTCATCTCTCGATCCTGTCACAGCCCTCTGCCGTGACAGGGGAGGGGCTGGATTCCCCCCTCCGATCCGCCAGCGCTGACTGGCGGATCGGACGGGGAGAGGGCGGGTACAGCTGGCTCTGCCTCTAGATTGGCAGAGCCAGCTGTCACTCACGCAGCTGGGCGGATCCAGACATAATTGTCGGGATCCGCTTTAGCTGCGGCATCTCAGTATACCGCGAGCAGTAGAGCGCGGTATACTGAGCTTTGGGTGACGGGAGGACGTTAGTTTGTGTCCTCCCGTTACCATAAGGAGAACTATGGGGAAAAGCCTTAACCCCACAGTTCTCCTTTAAGAAAAAAAATACCTGTACGTACCCCCCTCCCAAAAAAAAAAACACTTCCACATTTCCCAACTACTCAAAATATAGGCAATGTTATCAAAGGGAACTCCATGCCCAGGGTTCCCTGGGAACATGAAACCATGCCCAGTGTAGAAATCTGACAGTGCTAAAGTACTATTTAAATAAAAGGCACTGTTGTGATGCCCATTTCTTCAATTTTGTCCTCAGTCACCTGGCTTGAGAAACTAAACAAATTGTGATGGGTGTCATTCCATGTTCCCACAATGTCTGAAGATTTCTCATCCAGTGCTGACGTCACCATGTCAGTCTTATTCTTAACATCTCTGAGGACTACCTACCACTGCTGAAAAAGTTCAGGAGAAGAAGAGGAGCAGGCGTGTCAAATCTAGGGATGGGTGAATCTGCCCAAGTTCAATTTGTGTGGGGTTTATGGGATCCTGTTTGAAATTTGTGAAACCCGAGTTTTGATCCTAAATTCTAGGCATTTTTATGGCTAAGAGGCAACCTGTTTTCAAAAATGAAATGGGGATCTGGGCATTTCAATAAAGCAAATATTTTCTTTTTTAAAATACCGTACAGCAAGGAGAGAGTCTTTTTAATGTGACTTCAGGGGGCTACATGCAAAAAAACACCAATATTTTAAACTATATGCTAGGGAGATGCCTTTAATATATGAGGGGCATTACAGAACCATGTTATTTTCACAGAGAGCATTAGCAACACAATATTCTGGCATAACATTTTTTGGATGTGAAATTAAATGTTAACTTTTACATTTAGCTTAGCTTAAATACAGCAGCAGCACCGCAATTCATTTTAATTAAAAAAAAGTTTTGGTTGTGATTGTAATTTTTTTTTAACCAAGTGGTTATAGGCATGAATTGACAATTGATGAAATTAACTGTACATTAAATATAAATACCATTACAAATAGAATAAAACGTTTTTGCCTATTTGCCTTCATTGCAAACATGTGCACATGCATTTTTAAATAACACAAATTAATTTCATATGAAAAAAATCTTGTACTGTATTCTTACTAATCCTTTAAGTAAATGCCTATGTCAGTGAAGAGTGAGAAGCGATCTTATGTAAGGTTATTCAGTCAAAAAGCCAGAAGTACATTTAGAAGAGCTGCAATGTAAACTGCCAACTAGATTCTCAAGACATTTAAATACTTGAAACAATGCTTTGACATCTAAGGGATGTGAGGAAATATTTGTTAAAAACTGTCACATAGTGTTTTGTTCAACCTTCTGAAAGGGATTCTAGGTTATGTAAGTAGTCATTGTGCTTCCAGTGTTGCTAAGCCTGAGGGTATGTTGGAATGTAAAAGCGTATAAAAATGTTGAATTAGAGCATGAAAAGGAAATCAAATGCCACTGAGGGTAAACATATAATCCTAACAGTGCCCACCACAGATGAGGTCCACCCCAGGTCACCAGTCAGGGAGTCCTCCATAGTACCATGGTTCTTCCACTGCTTTTAGCAGCTCTTACCACAAACACAATTATAGCAGCTAAACCTGATGATGAGTTCAAGCTATTACAGACAGTTCCATTTTTGGCAAGAGACAAAAGGATATTTTATAAGAACAGAATATCAATCCTAGCCCCCTGGCCTTTTTGGGTCTGATAACAATTGTAGCCACTACATACTCTGTTTTATGTATTCAATTACACATTCTAATAAGCTTTATTTGAAAATGTACCGTTCATTCATTTGCTCTAAATTAAAACATGTGTTGACAGGAATCCAGGTGCTCTTTTCTGAATTTTGAAGTCTGTGTCAGGAAGCACGTACGAAAGTAATTGCGCCTTGCACCTGCGCACGCACATGACATAGCCCACAGTGCCGGGTTGGGTCGTTCACCTCTGTGCAGCATGCGCGCTTCACGACGTGTGCGTGCATGCGCACCTCCCATGTATTGTGGTGCCAAACGGGCTATTTAAGCCCAGCATCTCCATGCCTACAGTGCTGAGTACTCTTCAGCTGTGTGCCTTGTTTTCAGAACCTGTGCCCTGTTGTTTGCCATTGTTTGCTGAAACCGGCTTGTTCCTGACCCTGCTGATCCTCTGATTTCCTGACTCCGGCTCGTTTGACTCAGACTACTCTTCTGCCTCCTGTCTGATTCTGCTATTTCTGCATGTTGCTGATCCTGGCCTGCTCTTCAACTATGACTTTGCCTCTTGATTCAGTAACTTTTTGCCTGCACGTTGCTGACCCGGTTAGCCTGACTTCGACTCTTCTCTGCATGCCTCTCTGCTGTGCATTTGTATACAATTACCCAGCACAGCAGCTACAGGAATTATGCCCAGCATCTAAATCAGCTTCTGGCACTCGTGCCCTACTGTGCCCCAGGTTACCTGTATCATACTCAGGCCTCCTGGGACCAGAGTTGCAAGAGAGGCTGCCATCGTCATCTCAAGCTCCATAACCCAGATAGCAAGGATAACTTGCCACAAACTTGTGTCAGGGTGAAATTTTAATTTTGTTAACTTGCTGCACACATTCCTGGCAAGTTGTAGACTTGCAGAACACTTGCAGCACAAGTTCTAGTTGACACTTTTTGAATTTGTAGCAAATTTGCTTGGCAAGTCTACAGGAAGAGTCCTGCAGGTCTTAGCAAGAGCTCTGCAAGCTCGCTGGTCTGGAGACTTGCAATGTAGACTTGCTGTAATTGTGCAACAAAATTGTGAAGCTTGGCAAGTCTGCAAGAGTTTAGCAAGTCATTTTCAAACTTGCAGCACAATTGCTTGCTATCTGGGAAGGTACATGACAGGCTGATGGGTTGCTACACTTTGTACATTTGCATGGAAGTTTGCACCAGTTTACAGAATAAGCTCTGTAAACTGGTGCAAACTGCCACCCTCCCCCCATCCCTTCCAACTGCACATTTTTTCTGCCAGGGCCAGGAATCCAAACCCTGTGTAGATTATATATCAGGTGGTGTTGAAACTTACACAGTGTAGATGGCACCCTCCTCACATGACATCGTTTGAGCCTGGCCACTAAATCCTTGGAGGGGGTAATGTGCTCCCCTCATAAACGAAAGTGTTTTTTTTTCATAGATCCAACAGAACAGTGGGGGAGTATATTTATGGTGAGTATAAGGCCCCGTTCACATATAGCGAATTGTCGCGCGATTTCCACCGCGATATCGCGCATTTTTGCCGCACGATATCACGAGAAGTCGCCGGCCAATGCTATTCAATGGAGCTGTCTTAACTCCATGTCGCTCGTCGCGGTCGCATGTCGCTTCTACCGGACCCTTTTTTCGGCGGATTTTGCTTTTTTTCTATGGAGCCCGACGGAGAAGGTCGCGCTACCGTCGCTGGAACGTCGCCCCGAAAGTCGCGCTATCCCGGCCGCTGCAAAGGTATGTCGCTATATATGAACGGGGTCTAAGTGGGTGGGGGGTGCTTTCAGGAAACTGTCACTTTGTGCAAACTGAAGGAGTCTTTTCAAAGTAAAAATATAGACAGCTACAAAAAAAAATCAAGAAAATGAAGAAATTGCAGCAAACGTCAATTTAAGGCCAACTTGGGCATCAATGTGGTGGACATTACTGCCTACCCTTTGAACTGAAGGAATCTCTGAATGGCATGTATTGAACATAGCTAGGTAAGGAAAATAGAGCAAATAGTTATTGCGTCTGTCCTTTCTGTTTTCTATTCATTCATTATACACTGTACAGTGCTGAAAAATTAGGACCGAGGAAACAAGAAGATCATCAGCAGCACGCTTTAGCTGTCATTGTGCTGTCTCTGTCCCTTTTGGTCTTTATCCCACACACTGGGATGTGACTTGTGACATGAAGACAGTTGACCAGCACAATCACATCATTAGAAGAGACACGGGAGGAGGAGACAATGATCTTCATGACAAGATCTGTCAACCCTGGGGATGGTATACTATTGGAGACCAGAGCTTTGTATTTTTATTGAGCAGAAATATGTATTTAAAGATTTTTTAAATCACAGAACAAAAAAGAAGTCATTGCGTGTAGGTGTGGTGATATTCCCAATACAATACATGGAGTTCATACTCTTTATTAAGACTTTTTTAATATATGTATTCTGACTCCGATCGTTGTGATAGCGAAATATATCCCTTGCTGAGACCTCTATGCCTGGCCGGTATAAGCAGATATACTCACTGCGGACAATCCTCGTCAGATAGCTGAACTCGTCAATACCGATTCATTCAAAAGAGGTGTTTATTCTTTAACATCAGGTTATAGCAGATGATAGGAACAGCAGATGAATGGTTATAGTATTGTGCGGTCAGAAAATGATGCCTTTCCTACGTACTGTGCAGATTACCTGAGTGTCCTTGTTACATGTGGCTTTCTAGCTTTGCCATGACACAGGAAGTACTGCACACAGGAAGAAGGGTGGGGCTACACTAGGGGGAAATACATCGTCACATGAGGAATAATTACAGAAAACATGTTTGTTACAACAAAAGGCCACTAGATGGCAGCATAGGATAACACATTAATTTAGCTATGAGAAAATAGTTAGGCAAATCACACTATATAAATTCTAACCTATATAACAATGCTAATATTAACTGAGGCTATGCATCTCATATTCTATGTCCCTATTGGGGCGGCACAATATGTGTTTGAACTGTGTGCGTGAAACTACCTTTTTGATACGTGTTAATGCTTATAAAATGCTTCTCTGTATAAACTATAATTATATTATTACTACATATGCAGGCAATATTTACTGCTTAAAGTTTACCTCAAAGCAGATATATAAGACAAATGAATGCAGCTCTGTAATCATTAATACATCATTAAAAGTGTTTTTTAGTAAATGTAAGAAGTGCAAGTACCTGAATTTAACCTTGTATCAGCCTCTTGCAGTCTCCATACAGCAGAGCTCAGACAGGGAGAGGAAGAAACAGCACAATCAGCCAATCATTTCATGTGCTGTAAAGGGGCATGCTGATAAGAGCTGGAAGCAATGGTACTGAGAAATGAGCTCATTGCAGTGCTTTTTTCTTCAGTCACAGGCCGGGGACTGGTCCATGATGGCCTGGCTTCAGAGGAAGTGGGTTGAATGATGCTGACGTATGCGGGTATTGCAGCAAAAGCGTTTTTTTTATTTAATCTGTAAATGGGCTATTCAGTTTTTTTATTTTTGGATGGAGTTCTGCTTTATTTTACTACATAGTGATACTAGTAAATGTCCTGGTTGTGTAAAGAGTCTGTCACCCAATGGGATTCAGACAGTAAAAAAAAATCTGATGGGTGGTTTAACCATTCCCTACTCTCACCAAACCCAAAATAACTTTGGCTATACACAAACTTTAAAGAAGGACTCCATGCAAAATAGAAATTAACCTTTGCAGTGGGGCTACCCCCTTTTTTTATTGTAGACCCTAGACAAAAAAAAACAGTTAACCCTTGCAGTGCGGGGCAACCCCACTGCAAGGGTAAGTTTTAATTTGCCCGCAGTTGTTCTTTAAGTTATGCATGACCTCAACCGCTACCAACAAGCCGACAAACAATTATTACTTTATTATTTAACAAGTTATTTAGGAATACAACATACACCCTATACAGTTTTTATTATTTGCTAGAAAGATAAGATAATGATGATTTATGGCAACTGCTGTCCAAATG
>NW_017306587.1:1323469-1327292 GCF_000935625.1 Nanorana parkeri
AGATGTAAACACACTGCAAAAAACAATATTTGAAAACAGAATTGATCCATAGCTTTAGAGCCGAAGTCTAAAAGTTGTATTTGGTTTAGAGTAGAACCAAAGCCAAAACCTAACTTAATTTTATATAGAATAAGAGAGGTTTATAACCTCTGTCAGCCAACAGGAAGTGCACGGAAGTCCCTCCAAAATGAGTGAAATCCCTGGTGGTCAGCAGGATTGTCAGAATTAGTGCCCCAATTAGAAGATTTCCCCTTCTATGCCTGTTCTGATAACAGCCCACTTATGCTTTCAGTGATAACTGTCGTCAGGGCAAACAGGGAAGGTGAATCTTCATTAAGGGAGATTTGCCTTGTTTCATTCCCCATGGTCCCTGTGTGTGTTGTAAAGTAGCCACCGCTCCAAGCTCACTCAAGTGATGGACTGCAATCTCATGTTAAGTTTACTGATTTGTACTGAGATTGTAGTCCATCACCGGAGAGAGCTTGGAGCGGTGGCTAGTTTAAAACAGACACAGGGACCATAGGGAACAAATGTAGCCACCCTCCAGAAGGAAGGGCGGTGTCAGCATGAATTCAGAGATGATTTGAGGATCTACAGCCGAGTTATGCACAAATAAGATACATTTTTGTTAGTAGTAAGGTCCTCGAATGCATAATTTTTAAGGTTTAACCTCTCGAGTTTAGTGTAACTTTAAAAATGCTGCAAGTACAAAAATGACCCTGCCAGAAATTCAACAAGCTCCTAACCTCACACTGTTGGATGACAACATTACCTCTGCTGCACAGAAATCCTAAGCAGTGTTGTCAGTCCTGCCTGAATGTGACACTGTGTGTAGGGGCCCTTGGAAGAGTTAATGTGAGGACATGCCTACATTATAAGAACCCTGCTGATCCCTCTTCCCAGTGGCTGTCCCTGCAAGAGTTTTACAAGCATAGTTCGGTGCTCATCACAGGGAGGGATAAAAGCTTTTTATGCTACAGGATAATGCAAAAAAAAAAAAAAGCTGAGAGCTGCTCTAGAAAGGGAGAAGGGAGGTTTGAAGTTAAATTTGGGTAATTCCTATGCATATCCTTTTAAAAAATATGTCTAAATTCTTTTCGCAACATCAGACTAGTCCAGGGGCAAAAGGCTACAAATAATCATAATATAATGAATTCTATATCACTAGCAGCAAATATCCTGTGTTTTATGATAAAATACTATATTGTATTATCCAAATTGTTCCCAAATTTTCCAGTGACTGCATTGTACAGGACAGGTCAGGCAGGTGTCGGTCAATTCACTGTTTAGTGATGCAGTATATCATGAATAATATTATGAAAATTAAAGTAATTTCGCAGTAGGCATTTCATAATCACAGAGTTTCATAGTACAATGAGCACAACAAGTATTTTGCTGGAGGTAAATGTTCCTTAACATTGTACATGTCAAATAGTATTATATAACATGTCATAACGATTTTTTAATGCTAGGCATTTTTTTTTTTGTACCAGCAGACTTAACTAGGGTTGCACAGATACTTTTCGAGTACCAGTGCAGATACTTGGCATTTTCATGAGAACTATCAGGGTTGCAGAGGTTGAAGCTGGGACCTGGCTCTGGCACTCCACCACTGTCCTGAAATCATTAGTCTGTATTGTTTTAGAAAAACTGTCACATGACAATAAACAAAAATGTATCAGTACTCGTACTTGTAAGTACTCGGCAAGTACCAGTACTCGTACTCGCAAAACTGGTATCTGTGCATCCCTTTATTTATATTTATAAAAACAAAATCGTACATTAAAACAGAGATGTACAAATCCCAGGAGCTCCATGTGTTCCTTACCAATGACAGCTGCCTCCTAACTTTTGAATTTTTCTCTAGTGTAGTTTTGGAGCTCAAAAGTATCGGTACATGTACTCGTACTTGTACCGAGTACTGTACTTGGTATCTGTGCAACCCTAGACTTAACCATAAAAAACGTACACATACTGTATCTTAATATATAATACAATAGATCAAAATGGTGTGTGTCAATTTTTTTCCATTTAGATGGCATCACAGATGTCAGTTTAATCTTTTGTCTGCCAGAGAGGCCCACGGCAATGAACGTTCTGCAGTGCTAAATGGGTAATCGCTGTTAAAATGTATCTGTAGGTTTGGCATTGTGCTGGTTTGGATGTTTTAGGATATATACAGAGAAGTGAACAAGGAGGAAAGGGAAGTAGCTTTTGATAGATGAGAAGAAAAATAAAGTCGAAAGTGGAAGTGTTGGAGCAAACCTGCAGGAGGATTCATTGCTGGAACACCCTTGTCTTCTGCTTGTGCATAAAAGTAGGGTCTTATAACATTTGGGACCATATAGGGTCACATTAGCAGGACAAAAGTTTGGTCACATGTTCTGATTTAAGAGAGTCCATGGTCCCATCACACTCCTGACCGCCAAATCCCTTCAAGAAGCGGGTGCTGTGGTAGTCAACTGATGGCATCCGTTATGATCACAGGTAGAGACAGAGACACCGGCACTCCAAAATGATAAGCAAACGTGCAGTATAGCAGATAGCAACGAACGTTCAGGGTCACAGAGGATCCCCTTCCTCAGGCCAAAGCATACAATATAAGTGCACAAAGAACAACTGATATATAGCACCACCCCAACCGGGGGTTTAGATGGAGTTGCATTTTGAAATATCCAGCCTGTCAGTACAGAAGCACTGTGACATCAAATGCAGCCCTATATAAAAACTTTGGGCATAGGGTTGAATATTTTGGAAAGTCAGGGTAGTAGGGACCAATTTGTTCTAATAAAATACATTAGATATGTATTAATAATTAATTTTATATATGTTCAGATTCTTGTAGCAAAATTCAACCAGGCAAATAGTATTCTTAGGTCAGCAATGGCAGCCCCCATAACTCTCTCACTTACAAGCTTCTCCTTGGGACACAATCTCCAAAATGAGAACTGAAAAAAAGTCCACAGAAGAACCGTGACTCAGCTGCATCATCACATACTATGGTTGTACTGGGATGATCACATGCATGGACAAGCTGACAAGTAGGATCCACTCCATTTTCTTTCTATGAGTTGGTTTTAGAAATACATGTGCTACTGTTTCCTGTGGTCTTGCAGTGCTGCTTTACTCTGGCTGAATCTTTCTGAATATCTGTTATGTCTGTAGAGCCATTCAGTTTTCCATGTATGCTTAAACCTTACAGGTGCATTACAGGGAAGTATGTGATTCTGTGGAGCTGATATGCCTTAGCTAAATCTTGCAGGTATTTGCCTAAAACATCCATTAGCTTGCTTGTGGTGCTTTACCCCTCAGGTGCTTGCTGAGTGCAGGCTGCTGCCATGTGCTCTGCTGCTAAAGCTTAACCAGATCTTACAGAAATGTGTTTGTTTGCTAACTCTGTCAGCTTCAATATTAAACCTTAACTCTTTAGTGCCTTTCATGTGAGTATTTTGCTGTCGCCTGTGGTTCCCCAAGCATTGTTAATGTTTAAATGTAACTTATGGTATTGTTGCTTCTTGCAGGCCTATCCTGCCTTAAATTAAGTAATCTTTTCATGGTCCTATGTATACAGCATTTGTGTTAATGACAAGAGCTTGTGGTGCTATAACCCTAAGCACATGAGTATGTGGCTTCCAGGTTTTCAGCATGGCTGTTAGTGTCTAGCAGGTTCTGACAGGTGCTGTTAATCACATCATTATCTTCAGTTTCATCTGTGTTTTGTAAGGTTGGATCATGTGTCAATTACCTAACCTCATTCCCCAAGAGACCAGCTACAATCTATAAGGTGAGGGTCAGGTATGTATGAAGATAAAATAAAAAAGAG
>NW_017306587.1:1327314-1378258 GCF_000935625.1 Nanorana parkeri
AGCCATACCCATTGTATGCTGCCATGTACTGGCATCAGGAAAGGAAAATTACTGATAGGTAAGTATACAATTTTCCGTTATATATATATATATATATATATATATATAGCGAAGCCATGCTATACAATAAAACAGATCTGAGCATCTGTTATATATGTGTTTTTGGATTTAGTGCAGACACACACTGGAAGTCTTCAACTGTCTTGTAAAGGTAATGTCTGGGCCTCTGGCGTGTAGCTTGCCTTTTAGGAGGATGGGGCTGCACTGTTATATATGTCCCATAGTTGGAACACTCGAATAGTGTAGAGTTGGGGACAACACTTATTGTAGTTGTCTTGATGTAGCAGAGTGGCCTCCCAATATATCTGCAGACGTATGTAACTAACACCTAGCATTTTATTATTGCTGCCCAGCTTGAAACTGTGTCGGGAACCTCTTTTGCATCATTTTGAGAAGAAACTCATGCCCACAAACAGAAAACTTGTAAAATTAATGGATGAGTGAGTGTACCTGGTAGGAAATGAGCCCAGGCTACCAGCACTGCACAAATCACTGATTAGAGATGCCACCATTTGGTTTGGACACACAAAGTAATAGTGGTAGGGTGGGGGGAAAAATGGCAGTCATCCTCTGTGGTCAGAATTTACTTTAATTACCACTAGTTACCCATTTTTACTATTAGCAGCACATAAGCTGACCACAATACTACACACAAAGCACGTGTCTACCAAAAGCTTATAGAAAACTGCTACAGGTAGACCATCTACACGTCTTCCAAATTTTTCAGGGGGCAAACATTAAAAGCTGTGGTACACACCACAGTAATAAATTGGAGAATGTTTGGGAAAACACAAATTAATTATGTGTAAGCACCATGCCCGTTCCACGCATGCGCCAAGTACCGCTAGGCAGAAGAATACGCGCATGCGCACAACGACCACTTCCCACAGAAAGAAACGCAGGATGGCGCACAGGAAGTGATGCGCAGATGGAGCGTGTTCTAAGAAAAATGTGCCAAAGGCGCACAGGAAGTGATGCGCAGATGGAGTGTGTTCTAAGAAAAATGTGCCAAAGGCGCACAGGAAGTGATGCGCAGATGGAGCGTGTTCTAAGAAAAATGTGCCAAAGGCGCACAGGAAGTGACATAATGGATTAGTTCACTTCCCTATTTAAACCAAGCCAGCCTGTCACTTACTTGCTGGATTGTCTTATCAGCTCCTGTCTGTGTTGTGTCTCCTGTTTCCTGTCTTGAATATTAGATTGCCGTTGCCTGGATTTTGACCCGTTCCTGCCTCCACTACCTGCCTTGACTGCCGCCTGCCTTTTTGACCCTGGACTGTTTTGATTATTCTTCTGCCTCTTCCTTCGGTACTGCAACTGACCTCCTGGATTTTGACCTCGGCTTGCCTCGACTTTGAATTCTGGATTACCCTTCTACTTGCACTGTTTCATAACTACTGGCACTCGTGCCACTCGGTGTCTGCCTGGCCTCTGTCACCATCCTCAAAGGCTTTTAGACACGAGGTGCAAGGGAAGCCTCCTCAACCATCCAGTCTCCC
Organism: Nanorana parkeri; assembly: GCF_000935625.1. Classification (NCBI taxonomy): domain Eukaryota; kingdom Metazoa; phylum Chordata; class Amphibia; order Anura; family Dicroglossidae; genus Nanorana; species Nanorana parkeri. The sequence continues at coordinate 1,328,874 of NW_017306587.1, forward strand.
AGACCAGGTTCGTAATATTATGTTTTAATTCAGTTATTCAGAAACAGGTGTGATTCCACAATATAATTAAAAGTTCAAGATTTTCACTATACAGTAAATGTACCAAAATAATACAAAATTAAAATGAATAATCTGCCTATTGAGATGAAACATACCAAAATATTTACATAAACAATAGAATAACAATAGAACTAACAAAAGGTGCTTGAGTAAAGCACAACAGTACATTAGTTATAAAATGCATCTAATGTCTAATCTACTAATGTCTAACTAGATTGCACTCACCCATGGAGTGACCATAAATAAAGGTAATAGTGGAGAAGCATGATTACTTCTCTGAGGCAAACAACAGAAGAATTATTACATGTCTGAGAAGCAAACAAAGAAGAAATATAAAAAGGGAGAAATCCAGCCGGAGTTAAGGTAACTAGAATTAAATTGCAGCGGTCAGGTGTGATGTTGGTGGTCACTTGACTACATTATTGCCAGTATGTACCCTGAACAATGTGCAGCAGTAATGTGACTGCATTCCTCCATTGTTTGTGGCATTGAAAGTGAGGCACCATAGGAACAGAATAATGCCAAAGCCAAGTCAAGGTTGATTTTTGCACTCCCCATAGAGTGCAGATGAAGTGCAGCCAGCTCCTACAGTCAGCTTTTGAAATGAGCCAGGTAGAGCACCTGGTAGAAACATCTCTAGGAGGTCAGTGGAATGGGACAAAGTGAGGCAACCATAAAATTTCAGCTCAAATCAGGGGTAGTTCCACTGAATGAGGGATGGTTGGTAGGTAAACAAGTTCTCCGCAACAGTTAAGGCAACATAAGCATATGATAGGGGTGTCCCTACCCATACAGTAATGGCTATTGGTAGTACTGCACACAGGTAGGCCTGCTATCACTGAGTTTGTGGATTTTCTAGCATATCTATTAGGGATGTTCGGATACCAGTTCAGACACCAGTGCCGATACTTTTTTTTTCACAAGAACTACCAGGGTTGCAGCTGGGACCTGGCTCTGTCGCTCCACCACTGTCCTGAAATCATTAGTCTGTATTGTTTAAGAAAAACTATCACATATGGGGCTAACAAGTCCCCTATGTAATAGCAAATATAATGTGATAGGTCCTCTTTATGGAGACATCAGGGTCTTTCAGACTCTTAATGTCACCTAGGGACCCCAAAGAAGCTGATGAAGCAGAGATCTGCTTCACCAGCTTCTTCTTCTGGCTCTAGGAGCCGGAGAATGTTCCCAGTGACACCGGAAGTGATGTAATGCACATCACTTCCGGGTCCAGTGATCAGAGGAGAGATCAGCGGCTGGAAGGTGCTGATCTTTCCTACGATCTATCAGGGGAGACCCACCATGCCGGTCCCAGGCTCATACGGGGGACAGTGGAGCCCAGGAAGCCATCGGCGGTGGAGGGGGACACAGCGCCGCACCGTACAAGCGATCACCGGCTGTTTAAAACTGCACCAAGAACACGACTGCAGCAGCAGCCGTGTTCTTGGTATAGCCACAACCAGCGGGGGGCGTACATTTACGTGAACCCGCTGGAAGTGGTTAAAGTCCCATTGTAAAGCCACCGCTCCAAGCTTGCTCCCATGATAGACTACAATCTCAATACAAATTAGTCAATTAAACATGATATTGTAGTCCATCACAGTGAGTGAGTGAGTGAGGTGTCAGCACCAATTCAGAGATGATTTGAGGATCTACAGTCAAGTGATACACAAATAAGATACATTTTTGTTAATAGTTAAGGTTCTTGAATGCATTTTTAGGTTTTAACTCCTGAGTTTAGTGTCACTTTAAAACAGGTGGCATTCACAGATCTTTACCTCCATAGCAAAACCAAAAACAATTAGGAGATTAAAAACCAATTCCAGATACACAGCTGGCCATACATATTAGCAGGTGTGATTTGAAAGTCTCAGCTCTCTACAGTGAAATAAGCAATAAACTCCTTGATTTTTAGTTGGTACATGAATAACATCTGTTTTGAGAAGGCAATGTTGTGCATCACAGCATTTCAGTGAGGAGTTCCATTTATCCCACCTTACCATGATCTTAACCACTCCAGCTCCCAAACCTTATACCCTTTACGGACCAGAGCCATTTTTATATTTAAACTATGTGGATATTGTTTCAGCAAGAATTTTGTCATTATTTAATATACTGCATTAAGGTACATTGTACGATTTTCGTTCGGAAATCGTACACGAGCAATCTTTTCAATAAGCATCGAACAGTTGATGGTACATTACCTATTTTCGTTTTTGACATTGTGATCGAAGTTTTTGATCGGTCAGGTTGGAACATTTTTCTCCGAAACCGAGATAAATTTTCGACCGAAAGACGAAAATCGATGGATCAGTGAGGTTTTCGTTCATCAAAAATCGCAGGCAGAACACAGAACATTTGCAAAAGGAAATTATTTCTGTTGTTTATCAAAAATTGGTTGGCTAGTATGGCTAATGAACCATTTCCGAAATTGACATTTGACTATGCTTGATGGGGAAGTCTAGGTATAAATTGAGCGAGGGTTCATGCCAGAAAAATTTTGAACGAAAATACATCTTACAGTACAATGTATAGCCACCTTAAGATGTGTTTTGGGGACAAACAAGCCTGTATTTTATCAACATTCTCTTTTTAAATGATTTCCAAAATTATTGTATCTTATATGCAATCTAAAGACAAAAGGATTTAGCAAAATGACAAACAAATACCCTTTTCCTAATGTCATGTGATTAGTGTTATTTTTAAATCAACTAGTGTAACCGTATAAAAAGGGTAGATTTAATTCTATGACTTGCTCCAGTTATAATAACACTACCTGGTATGCCAGAGTCCAGAAATCGTTAAAAAAGATCTCTCTGGTGAGGATCTGTGCATATGATCTGACTAAGATTATGATTCTAAAGCAATTTTAGGAAAGCATAGGATTTTGAAAAACACCTAGGGGGAATTTATCAAAACTGGAGCAGACAGCACCTAGAGCAGTTGCCCATGGCAACCAATCAGCTTTTCTCTTCAGTTTGTTCAGTTAGGAGTTGAAAATGAAAGATAGAAGCTGATTGGTTGCCATGCCCAGTTGCTCCAGATTCTGTCTGCTCCAGTTTTGAGAAATTTCCCTCCTCCTGTTTAAGTGGTCTCTCTGTTTCCGACAATCATGCATGTGATTTAAAGGCTAGTTCACACCATCTCCAGAGCGGTGCACTTTTTTATCCACACCAAAAACACATACATAGTAATTTGAATGGTTTTAAATGAGGCTACTTTGCATCATTGCGTTCCATTGTAAAGGTATAAAAAAATAAAATTTACAGCAGCATGCTTTTTTTTGCACTGGAACGCAAAAAGACACGTAAACGCATATAAACGCACCAGAACGCACTGTAACACTCAAATCAAATGGGATAGAGTGGTGGTGCCTAGCTGGTGACTTCAGAGTATAATTGGGTTCTCTCAAAAAAATTAATGGGAGTGACATCACCAGTAGCGCAACTGTTCGTATGAGCAGATTGTCTGTGGAGCTGAGACGGAATCGTGATGTCAGCACCGGGCATTTTTAAAGGTTATTATCTACATGCCTGCCATTATGACGTACAGAAACATTTTTGTTTAGGTTAGATTTCTTCTGAAATAGTTTCACTTCCTCTTCGTAGCCAAAGTCTGATGCTATACAAACCATTATCTTGTCACATATTCAGTCTTAAAGTGGACCTCTACCCCCCTTGTCTAAAAATCACATCAGCATGCAGCTCTGCATACTGATATGAAATCACCTTACATTCATTAAACAAATATATTTTCATTGTGCTAACAAATTTCTTTGTTTTCTACTCCCTAGTTCTCTCTGGTTCTCTTTGGCAAAAGTGATGTAATGTGCCCAAAAATCTAATCTGTAATCTCACGAGAGCTCAGGAAAAGGCATTTTCCTCCCCGGAGATGATTTGCATGGCCACATGTCCTAGTCACATGTGCCAGAGTTCCAGGAAGTAAAGGGAGATGCATTAATATGCCCTTAGTAAAAATTGACACTGTGAAAAGAATGGAGGGGAAAAGAAAAACAGCTATGCAAATAATAAAAAGTCGGCAATTATCTATAAATATGTGTTTGAAGATTGGCATTACTAAACATTTTTAAAGGTGTGCTTGTTATTATTTTGAAGATATGGGTAAAGTGCCTCTTTAATTGTTATTGATGAAAATCTGCTCGCTTGTGTCAAATATGATTTTGTTATTGTTATACAGTACCGGTATATCATTATTTATTGCTACTGAAATTAATCTTCCTGATTTGCTTTTCATGCCTTTTAAACCAACCACCTTGACACGGCACAAAGCATATAACAGTTCCCACTTTACACTTTGCAGTGTCATGAAATTGTCGGACTGGTTTTAAAACAATGGACTGGTTTGTAAGTGACTTGAAACCAATCTTTATAAAACTGAAAGCACAGTGAATCTTCTCAAAGACATCAATGTCTTCTAAAGTGTAGTATACAACACATTCTAGAAATACCTTTCAGTCTGACTGCACAAAAAAACATATACATATTTATAAGTCTTTTACAGCTTTAAAGTGGAAATCAATGAGAACTCACATTTTCTGTAACATCATGAAAAACAAAGATGTGAACTAGTCTTCAGAAACAAAATATGTTCATAATGTGGGGGTAGGGGAGGAACAAAGCATTCATGTGCATTGTGATATAGCTTCTACAGAATTTATATTTCTCAGTATAGTACATGCAAGGGGGCTGTGATTAAAAGCTTTTTCATCTCTGCTGGAGCCGTAAATATATTTATAAATAAAATTCCCCAATTTATAAAAGGCAAAATGCTACAACTGCATAAATACAACGGCTGTCACAATGCCTAAAATATTTCAGAAAACAATAGGTGATCCCCCCCTGCATTCCTTACAGCGCTTCCGGTCCAAGTAGCAATAGTGGTGACCGCAGTGACAATCACGGATGGCGCTGTGCACAACAGTCAATGAATGATAGAAATCACCAGCACTCCGCAAATGACATTCGAAAAATGCCCATTTATTTGTACTAAACGTCACACATATCGCATAATCCAATGTTTCGGGATCCCTTCATCAGGGCAGAGACGTGACCTACATATGATTGATTTTTTTTTTTTCATTAAAAATTGGGAATCCTTATGCCCTCCTAGGTGTACCAAGGGTGTAGCATGGGGGCCCCAGGTGCCAAATTTTTTGGGGTGCTACGGGCCCTCCCGTACTGGGCCCCATGGGGTCAGCAGGGGGGCCCGGGCTCGGGTTGGAAGCTGCCACTGCTCTGCAGCTCCCTCCTCCCCACTGGGAGCTGTCTGCATGCTGCGGTCTCTGTTCCCTTCAATCCCCATTGCTCTCACCCGCCTGTATCAGCAGAGGCAGCGGGGATCGTAGGGGACACAGTACTGATCCACCTGCCGGTGCTGAGCGAGGGTGAGAGAGCAGTGGCAGGAGGAGTCAGGATGGAAAGCAGAGCTGTGTGGGGCTGGGCGGAGCTACATGATGCCAAAGCGGAGGATGAGCAAATATGTCAAATATTTGCTGATCCTTCCGCGTACTGACCAAACGCCGGGGTGATCAGTAATGATCACCCTGGTGTTTGCAAATAACTGAGAACATATTATGATTACTATGTCCCCCGTTATGAATGAACAGGAAGAAGTGCTACACATCACTTCCTGTTAATTCATGACTAGGGGACATGATAATCACGTACTATGTGCTCAGTTACTGAATGGACAGGAGCGTTCACTACAGAGGTTTCCTGTCCATTCATAACTGGGATGATTACTATGCCTCCTCAGTTTGTGAATGAACAGGAAGCTTCTGTACTGAGTGCTCCAGTGCATTCAGTTCTGGGGCTGTATAAAAAGAGATTGAGGACTCTGTGTCCTCAATCTCTTTTTCTATTTCAAAAGGGAAATATCAGGTGTCTGTTTATACTCCTAATATTTCTCCAAAACGCCCCAACAGTAAAGTAAAATCAAAAATAGTTAGGGGTGTACAATATTTGCCTTGCCCAGGGTGCTGACAACCCATGCTACAGCAGTGTTGAGGACCTTTCTATTTGACTGGCTAATAGTCAAAATATCTTGGGGAAAAAACTTTTTTCCTTTTAGGATAAGGAGATAAGGACTAGTGCACCCGGTCAGAGTTTTGAAGCCCAAAATAAGTTTTGTGCACTAAATGTTCAAGCAAAGTCTATGTCAATAGTCCATATGTTTCAGGGGCTTAAGGGTGTCCCCTTTTATCAGAGCTAGAATTTATATAAAAATGATATAAATATAAAATGTATACAAATATTAAGTATGTACCATTAACTTCCAGTATAGTAATATATTCTGACTCCGATCGTTGTGATAGCGAAATATATCCCTTGCTGAGACCTCTATGCCTGGCCTGTATAAGCAGATATACTCACTGCGGACAATCCTCGTCAGATAGCTGAACTCGTCAATACCGATTCATTCAAAAGAGGTGTTTATTCTTTAACATCAGGTTACAGCAGATGATAGGAACAGCAGTTGAACGGTTATAGTATTGTGCGGTCAGAAAATGATGCCTTTCCTACGTACTGTGCAGATTACATGTGTGTCCTTGTTACATGTGGCTATTAACTGTGGCCATGACACAGGAAGTACTGCACACAGGAAGAAGGAAGGGGCGTACACTAGGGGGAAATACATCGTCACATGAGGAATAATTACAGAAAACATGTTTGTTACAACAAAAGGCCACTAGATGGCAGCATATGATAACACATGGATTTAGCTATGAGAAAATAGTTAGGCAAATCACACTATATAAATTCTAACCTATATAACCATGCTAATCTTAACTGAGGCTATGCATCTCATATTCTATGCCCCTATTGGGGCGGCACATAATACATGAAAATTATATAAAAAATCATACAAATATTGGTAATAGCCATAATATTTTACAACCCAAACTCCACAAAAGTTGAGAAGCTTTGTAAAATGTACATAAAAACAGAATGCAATGACCTGCAAATCTTATAAACCCGTATTTTATTCACAATAGAACATAGATAACATATCAAATGTTTAAACTGAGAAAATGTACAATTGTAAGAATAAAATTAGGTAATTTTGAAATTAATAGCAGCAACACGTCTCAAAAAAGTTGGGACAGGGCAACAAAAACCTGGCAAAGTACTAACAAGGAAGAGCTGGGAGAACATTTTGCAACTAATTAGGTTAATTGGCAACAGGTCAATAACGTGATTGGGTATAAAAATCTTTACTTCTGAGACACTCTAAAGCTAGCCATACACCTTACAATTTATCTGCAGATTTTCTGTGGTCAGATGGAAAAAGTGCAACAGATTGGCCCAGGTGGAGATTACTCCATCCACACAGTTAAGTTTAGATGGAGGAATCTGTTGCACCTTTTCCATCTGACCACAGAAAATCTGCAGATTAATTGTAAGGTGTATGGCCAGCTTTAGAGTGTCTCAGAAGTAAAGATTGGCAGAGATTCACCAATCTGTGAAAAGCGTGTCTAAAAATTGTAGAACATTTTCAGAATAACGTTTCTCAAGGTAAAATTGCAAATAATTTAAATATATCATCATCTAAAGTACATAATATCATCACAAAATTCAGAGAATCTGGAGAAATCTCTGTGGGACAAGGGCCAAACACAATATTGGAAGCACGTGATCTGTGGGTCCTTAGACGGCTCTTTGGGTCCTTAGAGTTATTATTTTGCCGTTTAGGCTAAAATTAGCTGAAGCTTGTAAGATACTGCTAAAGCTGAAATCAAGACAAAGACCTAATGCCTAAAGTACCGATACCGATTATGGGTCACCTTTCAGGCCAATAAACGATATCAGGTACAGATATTCTGTTTACATCCAGGTGCACCAGCAGAAGAGTGAACCTGAAGGAGAAAGCTCTGCTTCAGGTCCACTAGTCTGCTGATTGATAGCAGGCAGTGAGTGGGTGCAATAGCCAGTATGCTATTGGCTATTGTAATAGCCAATAGCAGGCTGGCTATTGCTTCCCCTGCTATCTGCTGTTTTTTTGCATTCCGATGTCGGTCGCTGTCAGAATACCCTAATAAAGCCGGCAGCTTATTGGCTGCCAGCTCTGTTCCTACATAGATTTTCTGACCAGTTTCTTCAATTAGCTGATAAAGGGATGCTGGCCAGACAGCGTTACACACTGTGCGAATTTCGGCGGGTTCTTCAAGAACTAGCTGAAATTCACACTGTGTTTATTATCGGTAATACCAATAAATGTACCCGATACGGATAAATAAAAAAAGGGGGAATATCTGCCCCGATTATCGGCCGATCACTACTAGTCACCTCTGCCCCCAGCCTTGACTGGACAAACAGCAATAAGAAATGGAGCTCTCTCCTCCTGACAGCACGATTCTTGTCAGCAATTATGAATGAGATTACAAGAGTCTGAACGCAAGCTAAATTCAGATATTTATACTTGTTGTATTTACAATACATTTAATTTTTTTATATAAATAATTCCTTAAGGTAAAGTTCTTTTAAAATAATTGCTTTATGAAGCAAATGTACCTCCCTTTGGGGTGTCTGTGTGAAGTAAATGCATTATTTGAGTAGGGATATCAGGATAAACAAGGGTAGGGAGACCAGAACACACAAACTAACATGTGATTTGTATCCATTTAATACAGCTTATTATAGGGATTTACCTGCTCTCTGCATCAGCACTGCATTTGGGGGATAGCAGCTCAAATGATTTGGTGAATTTCACCACCTAGAATAAAAAAAATCAATCACATAGTGCTGAAATCTTTTTTTTTCCATATCCATCATACTGTGACATGCATTTAAATAATGTTCCTGTAAATTACTGTTAATCAATGGTGCATTATTATTAATTAAGCAGTGTAATCAATATGGGAAATTTAATATACTGTTTAATATGCAGAAAAAAAAGATTGCTTTCATTCAGTGTGTGGGGCAAGATTTTATGGATTTCATTAACTAGAACAACGTATTGTTATTGATGCAGAGCTAACCCAGAAGAGAAAGGATGGAGAAAGCCAAAGGATTAATAGGTAAGAACATTTATTATACCAAATAATTAACTATTGCTCATTGTATTGAATTTAATTTGACATATCATAGCTGCAGCCAGGTCAGTTAATCAAAATGTGATTGACAAAGCCAACCTACCGGGTAGCTATAATTTTTTATTCCGGCATTTATTTTCTGTACTTCCTCATTACTAGAAGTCTATGGTTGCCAGCTTGATTGGATGAAAAAGCAAGCTGAATATTACAGGTTCATGAAACAAGAAGCTGTGGTCCTATGTATTGTGAAAACCTTGGTAAACCAGGCTACAAAGGATTACACAATTTAAATGATGCTAACATTCAACAACTAAAGCAAAGGAATGTGTATAATGCTCTCCTAGGTGGTGATGGGGGGGGGTTTCCTTGGGAGCTATTCATACAAACAAGGGATGCAATGCAGGCCAACACTGCAGCAAGTTAATTTTGACTTGGTGCATTATTAGCTAGTGTTCAGTCCATCAAGCACTGACCGTAGTCAGATGGTGTACTTGCTGCTATTTGTTAGAAGGGTGTTAACAATGAAGACCATTCTATGCTATTTCTTAAACCGGAAATGTCCTTTTATTGCTGACCATATAGATCAAAATGATTTGTATATTTATAGAATTATTTGTTGATTTATTATTATTACTATTATTTTTATCACAACCTAGTAAAAACATTCTACTCAAGTGGCAACAAAAAAATAATGGCAGATTTTGTTTGGTAGATGAGATTTTGTATGTCTGAAGTGCCCCAAAAAACTGTTTTGTCTGCCAGCTGGCAATTTTTTTGTTTGTGTGCACTACTTGTGACACAAGCACAGTGCAGTATGCATACCTGGTATCTGTATTGTCTGTTGTCTAATATATACTTAAACATTTAAGCAATTGTGTCTGATCCAGAATAAAACTGTAATGGTTTATTAATAAATGCCAATTTATAATGCTTCAGTGCACACTATGTGAAGCAGTCAAGCATAATTTGTTTGTAAATAATATATATAAAAAAAATGTCACAACAACCATTACTTATTCCATTTCTTTCAGCTTGCCTCCCTTCACTAAAATATTGTAGCTTCCATGGAGTTCTACCTTACTTTTATCTTCTCTTTTTTCTTAGGCCTCATCCACACAGCATAAAGCTGGGCTGTACAGATCTGTGCGGCGTGGCGGCCGTGTCGGGCCATTCCCGGGAAGGACAGGTGATGCGTGTGATTGCACACAGCAGCCTGTTCTTTTCTATGGGAGGAAGCGGCCGTACGCACACCTGAGCTGCACATCCGTGCGGATCCGGGTGTCCGTACTCGGACACAGAAAGGATGGTTTATGTCTGCGTCCGAGCACGGACACACGGACCTGCACGGATGTGCAGTTCGGGTGTGCGTATATAAGACAGCATACGGCCATAGGGAAGAACAGGCTACTGTGTGCAATCACACGCATCACTTGTCCTTCTCGGGAAAAGCCCGATCCAGCCGTACACGCCCCACGGATCTGTACGGCCCGACTTTATGCTGTGTGAATGAGGCCTTAATGTCAAAATCTGGCATAAGACAAGACAAGAATATACAATTGTAATAATAAATTATATTTTTAATAAGTTAATTTCCTTTTTCTTTTGTGAGACCTTCAGGTAGCCACCTTACTGGTTTTGCCCAATGGGACATATTTAGCTTCTTATTTGCAAATGCAAATAAATATTTAGGCTGATTTGTAAAAGGTGGAGGAAAAGTATATTATCTTTCCTCCACTTTTTCTAAACCAGGTTATGCCTGGGCACACAGTGTTCATAGACAATGGTAGATTGCTAAAACAACTGTGTCTGTAGTTCCCCTTAGTTCCCCCTTCTCATGGTGAAAAAGTAAGTATCAGCCCTGTTACACACATAGATAGATAGATAGATAGATAGATAGATAGATAGATAGATAGATAGACCATCTCAAAACAAAAGCTTTCAATGCCAGAAAATCAGCACGGATAGTTTAAAGTTTAGAAAGTGATGTACTATCCAAAGCCCCCCACACTCACTTACATTAACCCTCTCTGTAACACTAACACTGACCCTCCGACTAACCCTTGCTCTCTCTGTAACCCCATCTATAACACTGACCTTCCCTGTAATCCTAACCCTCTCTGTAACCTTACCAGTTGCACTAACCCTCCCCTTAAATCCTAATCCACCCTGCAGCCCCAAACCTAACATTAACCCCTTGTTTTGATACTCAGCTGTCCAGTGCTGGGCTTATGTATGCAAAAGACCACATGTCAGAATCTACTATATATATATTCGTGTTAGTAGAATATATATTCTACTATATATACATATATATTAGCTACTAAAGAGAAAAGTTTCAGTCTGTGTCTCAAACTGAGAAATCAGATAAGGCAATATTGTAATTCATTGGTGACAGTAAATGAGTGGAGTGCAGTGGGAGCTGATGTCTGTAATTGTTTGAGTTTCCATATTGATCCGACATTGGCAGCAACAGCAGGAGCATATGTCAGGCGGAACATTACACCACTGTTGATTTTACAAGGGTAGCACACGGAACAGTATCCTAAACTTTCCAAAACATCACCGCCTGACAGCTGTGGAATGCTTTCCCAGGAATTAATTATGAATGATATTAAACTTGGAAGACAACTCACTGGTGACTCAATGTCCTCCAGAAGCAGCACAGAGCAGCGTTCACACTTCAGCAATGTCTGAGCCCGATGCATAATTTTCTTGACAACCTTCTCCAGGTCTGTTTGTTCCTCAAACAGGTCATTCACGACCTCCAGCAAAGCCTGTGTAACACGAGAAACCATCTCATTGAAGCTGATAGGACAATATTGAAGACTTAATGTGCAATCTAAATGCTTAGTGCACTGTATTCTATTTTTTTTAAAACATACTAATATAAAAACAGGTTCTATGATTCAACGGGTTGAAAAACAATATACAATATTATTTAATTGATTTGTAAGTGTAATCTGTATACCCTCCTAAATATTACATGTCAACTAAGGAAAGAAACAGGGCCTGTGTTTATGGGCTTTGAGCTTGTATTGCAGCTTGCTTTCAGGTGCATTATGATTGAATTTGAGATGCTCAAAAGATCATTATATTGTATGTACAGCCAAGACTTTTGTTTAGTTTTGGAGAGAGAAGAGAGTAGTTAACACCTCTGCCAGGTTATTTTTTGTTGTTGTCTGTGTGCCAATGGGGAATTTTACTTTTACCATTTTAATTTCCTGTCCAAGAGACAGGAAGCAACAGGAAGTTAGAGAACAGCTCCCAAAGCGCATGGGATTTTTCTTTTGAACATTTGACCCAGGAACAGGTGTCCCAATTGGAAAATTTCCCTTTAAAATTTTGGACTTCCTTTCACTTGCTTTCTTGGTGACAATGGTCATCAGTACAAACAGAAAGGTGTGAATCTCCTCAATAGGGATATAGGTAGCTGACAAAAAACCTGACATAGGGTTTCACAGTGGGTACAACCCTTCTTGCTCCAACCCAAAACTAAAAAAAAAGGTTACGCCTAAGTATACACTTTACGAGTTAATTGACAAGTGTATTTGACTTGCAGTTGATCTACTTCTAAGCTGCATCAATTTGCCTCAAATTGATTTTGCCTTCCAATTGGTCTGTATATAGGGAGAGCAGTCCTGATTCTATCAAAAACCCATTGACACAAGCCCTTATGATATTAGGTAACAACAGTAACCAATCAGATTGCTACTTTTCTCAATTTACAGAAGCTAAAGTAGAGAAAGATTATTGCTGGTTGCTTGACAAGGATTATTCCGTTTACTCGTTGCTATTAAAGACCAATATGTCTACTTGAATTAACACTCAGACACTCACCCGACTTCTGTCATATTCCTTTCTTGAGGCAGCAAAAATTTGAGCATTGGATATGGCAATACCACAAAATGGGAGGTACATCTGCATAACCTATCAAAGAAAAATAAAAAGGAAGTGACTGAAAGCATACTCTGTACGATGTGGCTCATAAGAAAGGCAATTTGCAATTGCTATTTTAAATAAAATGTTTAACCAGTATAAAACTGGCTGTTGCATTTTTCAGATGATCTAATGATACTGACCCCATCTTAACTTTTTACGGCAGGCCTTCACTTGTTTTTTTTTGTTAACTCTGCTTACCTTGGTGAAACACTGATTTAAACAGGTTTTGCACAGGGGTGTAATGAAGCCTGCAGCTTTACTATAGAATAAAACAAGTAACAGAGTCTTCAATCACGTTCTTAAAGTGACAGGAAACTCAGAAGTTAAACCTTAAAAATGCATTCAAGTACCTCACCTTTTAACAGAAATTTACCTTATTTGTTTATCACTCAGCTGTAGATCCTTAAATCATCATGGATGTATGCTGACTCTGTCCTTCCTTCTGGAGGGGGGCTACTTTGTTCCCCATGGCTCCTGTGTGTGTTGTAAAGTAGCCACCGCTCCAAGCTCACTCCCATGATCGGCTACAATCCCACGTTTAGTTTACTAATTTGTATTGAGATTGTAGTCCATCACTGGAGTGAGCTTGGAATGGTGGCTACTTTACAACACACACAGGGACCATGGGGAACAAAAGTAGCCACCCTCCAGAAGGAAGGACAGTGTCAGCAACAATTCAGAGATGATTTAAGGATCTACAGCCGAGTGATACACAAATAAGATACATTTTTGTTAATAGGTAAGATAGTTGAATGCATAATTTGTAGGAGTGTAGTGTTACTTTAAGATTTAAACAAATAAAGTGGAAGTTAAGCAACAGAATAAAGCCTCATAATAAAAATAAAGTTCAGTACAGAATATCCCAAAAGATTTATCATCTTCATCATCACTAAAAAAAAAAAAGTGTAAAAGTTCCATAAAATGCTTTTTTTTATGGAAAAAAATTATCCTGCTGTCCAGCTCTCTTTTTTAAAAGTTGCATCTTGAGAGAAGCAATCACTGCAGAGACTCAAGATGGTAATGTGATGTAGTTCTGTGACACTAGGAGGCACTTTATTCTGCAAAACACACTCAGTAGGCATGGTACAGGGAGGTACTGTGCTGTCAGTCCGCCTCTCTAAGCAGTGAAAAGATGCTGAAAACACATGAGGTTTCCACCTTTAAGGTAAACTTCATGTCATGTTAGCAACTAAATTGGCAGAATTGTTGTCATTTTTATTATGGCCGCTACAGGCCATAGGAACCTCAACCAGCGCTCCAGTTGAGACTTACTGTTAGGAATAAATCAAGATTGCTGGCTGCAGAGCTATTCTGTAAAAGCCAAGGCATGCTGATCATGGATTAAGGTTTGCTACAGAAACTGCCCCCACCATAGTTATACAGACATACATATACAGATTAAGACTGCAATGACAAACTCATTAGAAAAATAATACCAAACTAAATAGCATAACTCCATAATCAGTTCTTACTCAGTTACCTTAATGCAGAATAATTCTACTTCACTGTGCCGAACATCATATTATTTTTAAAATGTTAGAAATCAAAATGCTTTTAAATAAAATTACCTTTTATATTTGTGTATCTGATCATTGAAAAACGTATTTCTAATAAATGTAAATAAGTTATAACTTAGTGTGGACTAAGGGACTGTTCACACATGCATGTTACAGTAGCGCTCAGTAAAACAATGCCTGGTATCACACCTCAATGCATCTCCACAATGCATCTGGGCTGCAATGCAATGCAGAGAACCACAATGCACAGTGCGCCTTGAGGTGCGCTGTGCTGCAAAAAAAATGTTTTAAATGTATGTGAATTTATGTGTCTGTTGCATCCTACTCAAAATGATCAGGGCTAGTTCACACTAGCCCCAGTGCATTCCGGCTCGATTCAGTGCCACAATGCACTGGATCGCACCCTGGCCGGCTTGCAGAATTTTTGCAGATGACACTGGACCGTAACGCAGGCACTATAGTGCCACGCGTAGAGGTGATCGCACTGCAGGCGGGGGACATGGCTGCGGTGCCATTGACATCAATGGACCACCACGCTCCCTCCCGCCCCTGTACACAGGAAGCCGACCGAGTTGCGATCCAGTGCGTTCCAGAGGCTGACTGCTCTGGAGCGCACTGCTTGTTGTGTGAACTGGAATGCAGCATTTTTTTCTGACCGCATAGATGTGCCACGCGTTCTGGTGTGGGCGTTAGCACTGTGGTGGTGGGGGGTTATTGCGGTGCCATTGACTGCAATGCACTGCCACCCCCCCTGCTGCCCCGGAACGCAGTCAGCCACCAAATCGGGCCAGAAATGGGGCTGGTGTGAACTAGCACTCAATGAACTGCATAATGAAGAACATCAATGCATGAAAATTTGTACATTGCATCGCAGTGTGGTAGGGTGTGAAGGGCCCTAGTAGTTTTGGGTCAGATTTATTTTAGCTAAACACATTTTTAAAATCATGGTGCAACATTTTGGCTTTCCTAAAAAAGAGCACAGAGGTAGCTTTTTCATTGAGACTATCTCTGCAATTGAAACTCAGCATGGCCCACTCTGAACAAAGCAAGTGTGGGGGTAAAAGCATGAATCACTCCTCTAAACTATTCATCTATATGTGTAATTTGAGCTTTTGCTATTGAACTCTGTCAATTCAGTAAAGCAGTTAATGTTCGCTTGGTTAACAGTAAAAAGGAGCATATAGCTTAACTTGCTGGCTGGAGATAGTATATAAAAATTATACATATGCAATATTTATCATTTACCTATTGAAAAAAATGAGAACGTATGTATAAAATACTATATTTTCCATTCTACTTTGATATCCATGTTAAATTCCACTTGTTCAGATTTAAAATGTGTTTGAGCTACATAATCTAATTTGTAGCACATACCCATAGGAAATTCATGCAAACACAAGCATGCAGGACCTTGGTAGGAACTGAACCCAATAACCAACGCAGAACCATGCTGCCTAATGTAACCATAGCTCAAAACCACATTATAACCAAATTATTAGATTTAAAACAAATTTCTGATGCAGCGTTGGAGCTAAAACTTTGCTGGAACTTACAGTTCACCAGCTGCTTGAGAAAAGCCGTTTGCCAACAGCAATGTGAACTTTTGGCCATTGGCAGAAGGCCAAAGGACAATTGTTCTGTGACCTGTACAATTTGCCACTGTTTGTGTATGAGTCATCTCTCTCCTTCCTTCATAGCTGTATTGTTAGCTTCCACTTCACCCATTACTTTTATGTCTCTTTATTATTTATGTCTGTCATATTTATAGTGATGTGAGTTCTGAAAACCATGGTGAAACAATGCTGCACATTTGTAGGCACAGATGTTGTTTACAAGCAAAAGGGAACAACTCCCTGAGGCAGATAAGATGGGGAAAAACTGGGCCACAAGATGTTACTTATGTCCCTTGACTGGAGAAATAAAAATCTCCAGAAGTTATATTATTCTTTAAAACTTTGTTACTGGACTCAATAATAACCAGCTGTAAAGATGAGCAGTTTAATATTAAACAACATCCCCAAAACAAGTTAATTTAATTTGTATATATTAAATTAAATAAAGAGGCTATATTAGCCACCACAAGAAACCACATACATTCTGTACAGTTATTCTCCTGAACTAAAAGGTTTAGGCCTTTTATCAGGTTTCACAGTTCTCTGTATTAACGTTTTGGAGATTCGCCCCACTCTCTGTTCCAATGACCAAACAGGAAGTGAGTGGGATTAGGGAAAGATGCAGAAATCATAGCCCGAGAGGGGAAATAAACCTTCCCCAATCCTAAACAAAGTACAATTTTAGCCAGAGCTGGACTTTCACCCTACAGTTTTCAACTAAATTTCCCTTCAGGGCTAGATGAGCCTACTGATACTTGTTGGCCCTTAGGACCAAAGTGATATCTGAAAATATGAATGAGAAAGAAACTGATATGAAACTGATATGAACCAAAGAGCAATCCAGAAGAGAATTCAAAAAGTTGACAGTCAGAATTGGGGAATAAACAACCAGTTTATCATGATCAAACATAAAATAGCTACTGTGTTGCGCTGGGCTCCAAATATCCTTACGTGAAGAAATATAATATTAACAAATGTGTCCACCATATAAATTGAATATCGGTGTGATACCTTTTTCTCTGTTCTCTAACCTCATGTGTGGGAAATGTGATCACTCTGTGGAAACACACAATTGAAATCACAGATTGATTTGGACTATTATCAATGTTATCATGGATATAACAAAATGATTTGTTTGATTTATGTTTACACGGTCTAAGTTTTATTACACGCTCTAAGAAAATATTCAGTATTTATGTAAGAACACATAACCTGGAACAGTTATAACGTTTACTCACATAAATCGTAGCGCAGCCTTCACTGATATCATGATCAAACATAGGCTCAAGAGGATTTGTTTGCATGAATATGGACTTGGAGTAAACCGCAACAATCAGATGTTTGCTGTGAAACTCTCTTCTTCTCTTTGTTGAATAAACCGACTCTTTTAGTGAACTTTCAGTGATAGGGGTTATCACTGTTTGCTGAGAATCCCACCACAAAATTCCTTATGCTCTCTGCAAGTATATAATAGCAGAATTATGCTCACACTGCTGACCAGTGGAAGGGGTGAAGAGTCTGTTATTTGAGCAATACTGCCCTAAGAGCCACCAAAATCATGTACTTGTAGGGCCATAATATAAATCCTGTGCCAAGTTGCTACTAGTTTCATGTAGTACATGACAATTAGATTAGGTAGGTGTCCACAGTGCTTCTGGTTGGAGGTGCAGCCTCTTGATTCTGAGGTGTTGCAGCTCTCTCTCAGGACTACGGAGGGTAGGGTATTATCACACAAGAACTCAAAGAAGTAGAAGTTTCCAGACATTTCAGGCACATCCCATTGACAGGCAGTAGCAGCACAATCCAAACTGTAGACACTCTCTACAATGCTTCTGCAGCTTTTATTGTTAATTCGTCTGGAAACAATACCTACAGAATCTCTTGACACGTATCGTGCAAATTAGCTTGGCCATAGGACACTGATTCAAATTCACAGTGAGATTAAAAAGTGTTCCACATCTAAACACATTGAAAAAACACATGTGCTATATATAGTAAGACAATCACCACTGTATAATGAACCATGTAAGAGCTGAATAAAAGCAACAAAAGAAACATCAAAGGAAACACTTGCTTAACAACCATATATATATGTTGAAAGAAAAGAAAATGGCTGAAGCCACAATGTATAAAAAGCTATAGGTTAAGCAGTAAATGTTTATTTCTTTTCCAAAATGTTAGTATAACTGATTATGTTTACAAACATTGGGCAATTGTATATGTTACATAATTGCTTAGGACATTTTAATAAACATAATCAATAAAAACAAATTATTTTAAAGAAGCACTCTGAGCATTTTAAAAACTTACTCTTGCAGTGGGGCTTCCCCTGCACTTCAAGGGTTCACTGCTTGTTTTGTCTAGGAGGTCAAGTAAAGCAGATAAACTCACCTGATCCTTGATCCCGTGGCGGTCAGCACTCACTTCTCGCTTCCTCCACCCTGGCTGTGAAATGTCCCTTGGCATTCTCATGTCTAATGCAAGTCAATGGACCTGCTTTAGACGTGATGACGTCAGTAGTCCTTAGATTGAAAGACCCCAGGAGAGAAGAGGCTGTGGACCGCTCTAGCAGCCTGGTGGAATCGAGGATCAGGTGAGAATATCTTCTTTAATCCAGCCCCAAGGCCAAAATGATTTCTGTTTAAATTCCTGAAGTTCTTCTTTAAAGTAAATGTAAACTCAATCACAAAAACTAATCTCCAAAGTTTATAAATCTCTGCCTTTCAATAAAATAATACCTAATGATCCGGTCATTAAGGTCCTAGTTCAGGCACTTCCTGTTATAGGATGACAACCTTCTGTCCCTGTCTCCCAAATGGTACCCTGCATTATCAACCTATCACACACACTCTGCCAAATAAAACCACATATCCTCGTGCTGACACACATTGCACAGGTTTCATCTGCTGTCACCGTCTGGAAACTCACACTGAGAAGTGTCTTCATCAGTTGCTGGAGCATATTCATATAGACAGGACAATACTAAAAAGTGGCTGCAGAAGAATAGCATCACCAAATGTGACAAAAGATGAAAAACATGAAAATTGTATATTATAAAAAACCAAAAAGGCAATTGTTTATTATACATTGTGCTTTGGCAAGCTAAGGGTGTTACGCACGTAGCTGCCGGAGGCAGCCGAGTGAATAACCAAGCCGAAGTGAAGTGAGCCAAACGCTGTTCGGCTATTTACTTAGCCTTGTACAGCTGAATTCAGCTGTACATCGGCTAAAATCAGCCATGCATCACTTGCCTTTGGCTTAGCCGAAGTGCAGAAGGAGTTCAACTCAGCCGATCCAACATCTGGATCGGCTGAGCCGAAGCTTCGGCAGCTCACTCGCTGGCGATCGCCCATATTCCCATAGGGGCCGAACGGCTGTAAGTGAATAGCCGAATGCCGCCGAGTGGCATTCTGCTCGGCTATTCAGCTCGGTACCTCCGAGATAGCGAGCAGAATAGTAAAAACTTTAAATGAGTGAAAGAAAAAAAATTTTGAAAAATTATTTTTTAAATGTAAAAAAGGGAAAAAAATATTTAATAGAAAATAAATAAATGTAAAAAAAAACATGCATGCGACGAACTCCCGCCGCATAATGTCAAATCTGACAGATGCTGTCAAAATAACAACAATTTGGCGGAGCTAGCGGCGAGTCTTCTAGCAGGTCCTGGTCAATAAATAACAACTGGATCCTTTGGCTCAATAGTGAATAACCCTCTAAATGTAATTCAGTTACATCTCCTGCAATAATGAATGCAGTATAAACACAACTCATAGTTTAATCCATAAGGGTGCCTAAAATGCAAAGTATAATCTAGTAAACCTCTTTAATGCACCTCATCACTGAAAATGCAAAAAGGCATCTTCACATCATTAATGAATTATGACTTTTTCTAAATAGTGGACTGCAAACAACCAATAATTTTGAATCATGACAATCAATACAATGTCTTGTTACGTAAGTGTTATTATCCATTGAAATGTCAAATAAATGATCTCTTGAATGATCAAGTAATTAAATATATTATACAGTATTACAATTGATCTACTCTCTCATGGGAAGTGTCTTATCTATTGACATGGAATAAGTTTCATTATACAGCACATGGAATGTTTAGCTCTACAATTGTATGATCCCTTTATATCCAGTGAGGTATTTTTCACATTTTCCTACTTTCCTTGCGAGCCATTTACATTTATGTCACATGTTAACGTGCATTGGGTTAAGTCAGTCTTCTGATGTTCAATGTTATTCAACATTGTTTCTATCTGCCAAACGCAATCATCATCACCAGTCTACGGGATTATTATTTACAGCACTTCTGTGGCTAATGTACCTACTTGTAACACAGAAATACCATTGTGATTGGAATTGACAGGAATATTCATAATATATTATTGCTCATTTCATCTGCAAGTAAGAGCAAGCACCAATTGATTTATGTTATTTATATTCTGATAAGCATTCGATCAGAAGAGAACATACCAAAAGAAAATTACGTTTGACCTCATTCTCACAAAAGCTAATTAAAAGAGAACTAAAGCCAAACCTTTTTTGGGCTTTAGTTCTCTTTTAGGTCACAGGAGTAAATTTACTAATGTGATCCCATGACCTAAACTCAGCATATGGTCAGCTACTGCCCATTATATGATGAAAATGCAAAAACGTTTTCGAAAACAAAATTGAGTGGGGGGAATCCCTGCAGGGAGAGGTGACTGACTAGCACTGTTCCCTGCAGGGAGAAGACCGTGAGCTGAGTGATCAGCATTTTGTGGTCACTCAGTTCTTGATCTATAGAGCACCTGCAATGTCACACGCCTGCTCTAAATATTGGAAAAAGTACATTTTATTTTCCCAATACTTCTCGTTTAATCTGCACAGAACGAAAGTATATGCAGTTTTGCTGGATCAATAGCTATGCAATTTTTTTTTATACATACCCCTAAGTTTCATTAAACTTGGAAGTGGAGCGTTAACCACAGTCAGAGAAGGTTGCCGAGAGCAGCACTGAAGCGTGTAGAAGGTAAGTATTCAATTTACAAGTTTTTATACACACAGAAGAACTAAAAAATCTCAAATCACTCAAACAACAAGCCAGAGTTAGGTCTCTTTAAGTACTCTATTTGCTTGGAATTTTCGTAAAATACGTTTGAATGTCAGTAACTTTGTGGGTCCAATTGAATGCAAACAATATGCACTTGATTTCAACAGGAAATAAACCTCTATAATTTGTGTGTGTTTAGTTGTGTTCTTTCTAGAATTTATGTGCTTAGAGAGGGCATATAACAGAGAGTTCACGCTGTGAGAGCAGCGTATTCATATCTTTCTTCCAATTCATTTCTGATACAAGAAACAAGTGTACCATAAATGGTAAAATGAAAGGTGAATTTAAAGCTTGCTCACCCAAGGAAATGCTCCAGAATGAGTTATTGTCAAGGCACCAGCTATATAGTTTTTTGTTCAATGTTCCATACAGATAATGTTCCTTACAAATCAGTCTTTTTTTATTGTTCAGAAGCACAGAAATGCCCCACAAATTTTACAATGTCCTCTTATGTCCTTTATGTGACAGTTGCATTATTAAAATAACCTATTCAGTAATCTTCCCTATTCCCATGCAGCACATTCTACATTATTCTATTTGCAGAAACCCATTCATATAAACTGAAGGAAAAGGAAAGTGAAGGGGCTGCTCAAGGCAATCAGTCATATTCTACCTATAATTTGTCCATGTGGGTTAGAAGTTCCAGGCAGGATTGGGTGACTCTCTGAAGGACAAAACAAATCTCAACATTCAAAATTTCAATCAGCTTACTTCACTAAATGTCAGTGCAAAACGTTATTAAAAAAAGGGAATTAAAAACAAACCACATATAAAATGTATATGTGATAAAGCAAATTAAATTATGAAGGTTTTATGGGATATTGTATGGGTGATATTGAGTTTCAGCTTACTTAAAGGGTAGCTATGGACAAAAATTATAAACAAATATGTTTCTATATTGAATTTCTATGAGTTATATCCCAATGATAACAGCCATATCAATTGATTTAAGAGTTTGTAAACTTACTTAGTGAAGATGCCCATAAGAAGTACTTCCTCAATATCTGAACAATACAACATCATCATTGCTTGCTGGGAATCTTGAGAAATTGAGATTGCATCACATCCGGCAGCAGTGAAAGAGATGCAAAGCACACTGGGAATCCAGGAAGTTGATTAAACTGATGGGCAGACAGAAGGCAGCGCTCACTACATAAAACGGATTGTTTCAAGGAAGCTTTGATTGCATTATCAAAAACAACTCAAGTATGTATTCCTATTACAATGCTGATGTTATAACAGGATAGGATATGCTGTGACTTTAGAACTCCTTTAAAGTAAAACTTTCAGAAATTAATTTTGTCATTGCTGACCTCCTGAAAAACCCAGTTGCCTTATTGATAAGATGACTCTTTGACTTCAATACTTGCTGTGAGTGACCAGGAACCAGATATCAGAAAAGTCAGAGAAGTCAGAGAAAAGTCCCATACCTCACACGACCTGCATACTTGTAATAAATGGCAGCCCCTATGTTTCTCTTAGGAAAGTATATGTATAGCCAAAATTGTTTTTACTTTTTAGATAGAGTAGGGGATTATGAAAACCCCTTTCAGGTTATCTTTGCTACCTGTAACCCAAAGGCCTGCTTTAATTGACTACTGTGGTTTTATTTATTTATTTTTAATTAGCTGCCCAACCTTTCCCTGAGTGCTGTCCACCTGGTCTTTTACTTACCTATTTATTCCTATGGGAAAGCTATACTCTGTGACTGCTTGACTGCTTGAGGGTGCCATGAATATGGCTTTCCCTTAGGAATGAATGGGCCTGTAGCTGGCATGTGCAGTAGAGCAGTCATTTGTCTAAGAAGGTGTTCCTGCTCCAAGCTGAGCAATACAGTTACGATTCCTGGATCACAGCAAAAGGTAAGTATAAGACCTAGAAGGCAGCATTCAGAGGCTTGGGGGCAACTAATTAAAGAAAAAAAAACCATAGTTGTCCTATAGGGCTCAGCAGGACAGGTTTGCCATAAAAATCAGTGACATATCACTGACAAATCTATCATTCACTATCTGCAAAGAATAGTAATAGGGAATCTGGAATGGTGGCTGAAACATTTACTGTAATATAATCATAGCAAATGTCCCTGAGTCTTGCAGGTCTATTCACAAAAGGGTGAAGAGCTTGGAGAAGGCAGGAGAAGTGAACAATGTAGGACATAATAGCTGAACTTGAAAGTGAGCTGAATCAGAGAATTTTTCCAAATCAACTATGTTGTCCTAGATTGTTCACTTCTCCTGCCTTCTCGAAACTCTTCACCCTTTTGTGAATAACTCTGTTGATTTTCCATTGAAGAATGGGAAATCCAGATGCACAGCGAATGGTGGCAATTGTAACTGGTGGCAATTGTAATTCAGCTAACCTAAAAGTAAATCCAGGAATATAATTTGAAAGTATGGTGAAAGATCAGAACAGCTGCCAGCAACGAATAGGTGACTGGCAATAACAATGTTTTATGAAACAGGATATGATGTCAGTAGATTAACTGAGAGCAACAAAAATAATAATTTATTATAGGGTATAACTCAAACCTCACTGACTATATAAACTTAAATCTCAATATAGTTGGTAAAAAGCATGCTTTAAAAAGCACAAGGGCAATCAGTGCTTCGGTGACTTTTTAACAGTGATTCTACTGTTTACTGAATGCCAATGGAGACATAAAAATAGATTTGACCTAATCAGCCAAATGCCTTTCAGAAGCTGCGCGTTTTCCTTCCGCCATCATCTCCTTTCAAAGTACAGCCTTTGCCAACTTAGGTTTGACATACTCTTTTAACATTGTCTATGTTCTATGTCTTTGGCTTTGTTGATCATTGTGACACAATTGTCCATTAAAAGGACATTACTATTTAAATTATTTGAGTGCTGGTGACCTATCTTTTACTTCGTATCTTGCACTGTGCCATCCGTGGTAGTTGCTACAAGCGCCATCGTTTTTACTGGCCGGGACTGCTGTAAGGTGTGCGGAGAGCACCCTCACCAACTGAAATATGTTCTATGTCTGACAGTAGTCGCAGCCTAATCAGATCATCTGTACTTTTAAACTTTTATTTTAGAATACATGCCAATCTGTCCTGGTGATATATATTAAAAGGAATGACTATCGGCATTGTACCTATTTTCTTTCTTTCCTTTAAGGTCAGGACTAGGGAAAAGAAAAATATAACCATTATATATACATTCGTGTCAGGCCAGAATTCAATTATTTTATATTATGTAGCCTTCTATTGAGTCAGCAGGTGGGGTGTTATGCTCTGTTTATACATGATTTCCTCTGACTCCTTTTTCTTTTTTTTTCTGGTTTTCACAGAGCTGAACAGCTCAAACTGAAATGTACACGCACCTGTGAACGAGGCAGAGTAAGAGTAAATTCTCCATTATCATAGGCTCTGCTGGAGGTTTCATTCAGACAAAGCAAGGCTAAAGGCAAGCAGCTGCTGCTGTGATTTGTCTTTAGATAACCTATAGTGCTATGAGAATCCTTCATCATGTTGTACCTGTGTATACAGGATGTGCAGCATAAAAACATCACTTATCAGTTTTAAAGATGAAAAAAATTAAAATGACATTGACCATCAAACCATTATACTGTAGTTTCTATTTAAAGAACGCCTGTACTGTGGAGGCTGTGCCCAAAAAAGAAGGAGGGCGAATTACTTGACACAAGTATTGCCTGTGGTCACCCTGCAGCTAATCTTTTCCCATTAGTTGCATGCTATATCTTGCTCTTCACTTTGTCTCTGTGTGAAGCTGGCCATCTTGGTAGAGAATAGGGGCTTTGCTTCCTTTATGTCAGAGATGCCCTACTGATGATTGTTGATCTGATGACTGGTGGGGAATAATAAAGAAGCAGCAGGAGAGTTTCAACAAGAGCAGAATAATGGAATAATACAGAAGTAATGAGATCCTTGCACTACAATTTCTTAGGTAAAGCTTCCTTTCCAGCTAGGAGAACAATGAGCAGCACAGAAGTGATTCAACAAATCTCAGTCTAAGTCTTGTTAGACCAGCAAACAAAGGCAACATTGCATTGGGTGATCTTACACTGTACATCTATGAGGTTGAAGACACGTGAAGTTCACTTCTGTTTTTCAAGAGAAATTTAAGACAAAAACATATTTTTTCATGGTGCTGCTTAAGGACAATTAAGACTTCTAGATTCCCCCTATAAACTAGCAATTTTTGACTTTTTAAAGTTCTGGAGCAATAATGAAGACTAAGCAGCATTTGTATCTAACAAGGGGATACAATGTAATTTTAATGTAATGAAAATGTAATGTTAGAAAAGTGTAATGCTTTGGGTAATACTACATTTGAAAATTCAAAATAAAGAATCTGACTGATTGCTATGAGCAACGTTAATAGTTCTTGATTCAGACAATGATAAATGCGATCCACTGCAATTTGAAAAGTTTTTCATTTCCAGAAAAGCCACCTACTTCAAAAGTACCATCCCGTTTGTGTGCAGCTGTGTAACAGGGTGGTAGGTCCCCCTTAAGGCAACAACGTAACCCTGCAATAAGTTTATGTGTGTTTTGTTGGATGAACCTTATTATACCACTTGATAAAGAAGAAATCATATGATACTGAAAAGTCGGTAGAATTTGTTCTCTTCTGGAGCAAAAGGATCTTTTTTTTTTAATCCAACTGGACATTCCTCTGTCCAATAAAGAAGGGATAGAAGAAATATGCTGAGCACTGAAGTGAGCTCTGTCTGTACATCAAGGGTGGTGTGACCAGTGTCTGCCCTGTATTAGGAAATGTGAGTGCTGTATATTCCACTCATTGGATTGACCTTGGTCATTTGGGGTCCCTGTAGTGTGTTTTTAGGGGGTACCAAGCGAAGCCAGCCTATGGACGCTGTGGCTTGTCCTGGAGAAAGGAGCTCTCTTCCAAAAACTATGTCTGTGTTATAAGAGAATTTTAGTGTCAAAAGTTGAGGTTCCTAACCAATTGCACTTAAAGGAGAACTATGGGGTTAAGGCTTTTCCCCATAGTTCTCCTTAGGGTAACGGGAGGACACAAACTAGCGTCCTCCCATCACCCTAGGCTCAGTATACCGCGAGCCTTAGCTTGCAGTATACTGAGACGCCGCAGTATACCGCAAGCTGCTGTTCGCGGTATACTGAGACGCCGCAGCTGAAGCGGATCCCGACAATAGTGCCGGGATCCGCCCAGCTGCGTGACTGACAGCTGGCTCTGCCTATCTAGAGGCAGTGCCAGCTGTACCCGCCCCCTCCCC
This sequence comes from Nanorana parkeri, assembly GCF_000935625.1. NCBI lineage: Eukaryota > Metazoa > Chordata > Amphibia > Anura > Dicroglossidae > Nanorana > Nanorana parkeri. Next base: position 1,355,398 of record NW_017306587.1, read on the forward strand.
CGTCCGTTCCGCCAGTCAGCGCTGGCGGATCGGAGCGGGGAGGGGGGAATCCAGCCCCTCCCCTGTCACGGCAGAGAGCCGTGACAGGATCGAGAGGTGAGCGAACGCCGGTATGTGTTCGCTCACCTCCCGATCTACTGAGCCGACCTGTGACAGTCTCATTGTCACAGGTCGGCTAGAACTATGAGGTGAGTGAAAAGCACTCACCTCATAGTTCTCCTTTAAAGTGACATTAAACCCTCAGATTTTTTTAACATAAAACAATACTGTAATGTGTTACAGTACTTACAATTACTTACTGTAATCCCTTCTCTTTGCTGCTCTTCCCTTTAACTCTGTATCTGTTCTCATGCTGGGCAGAACTTCTGTTTTGCAGCACACTGCCTTGTCTCTGGAATGGATACATGGTGTCTGTGTGTACGTTTGCAACCTGAGCCAGCACTACAGGAAGAGGCAGTCCCCAAGCATGAGAAGACATGAGTATTTAAAAGGAAGAGCAGCAAAGAGAAGGGAAACTACCATGGATTACAGTAAGGCACACATTACAGTATTGTTTTATGTTAAAAAATCTGAGGGTTTAATGTCACTTTAAGTCAGAAGTCTGTGTTTAATGGAAAAGGTGAGTATTAGTGGGTCAGGTGAGCTTTAGAGAGACTATTGAGTCTCTTTAAGAGTTATTATTTCTTTCTGACCTTCCTGATCTGCATGCTTGTTCTAAGGAAGTGTCTCAAAAGTGTTAAACCCACTGACAGCCAGATAACTGCCATTTTTAGAATGTGGGCAGAAGTGCCAGCCTCCTTATTTATCTCCTCACAGATTTCCTTTAATCCTTGTTTTCAAAACAGGGCATAGTTTGAATTATGGAATTTTCATATCTTTACAATCAGTTGCACCTCTGAGATGTTAATAAGTAATGATGGAATTTTCATATCTTTACAATCAGTTGCACCTCTGAGATGTTAATAAGTAATGATGGAATTTTCATATCTTTACAATCAGTTGCACCTCTGAGATGGTAATAAGTAATCCCTACAGCCAAAAGCTGTTTAAATTGCAGAGTATCTTTTCCCTTTTTTGCTTAGCTTCCAAGCAAGTGTTCTTCTATATTCTATCTTTGTCTCTTCAGCTTTTTAAAACACATTCTTAACTTTGTTCCTGTGTATCATAAAGATTTCATAAAGCCAGCTTCTGAATCTGAATTTGAACTTGAAAAGTGGTAGGTTGTTTTTTGTTATGTCTGGATGAAACGTGCGAAGACTCTACTGCCATCACTTAGAATTTTACATTATGTTTTATAACTTTGATAACGTTATAAGCATATTATTATTTTTTAAACAAAATATAGCACAATTTGTTTTGTCTTTTGTAGTTTTAAATTGCACGATGTGCTATCTATAACAGAGGTTTTGGAGGATATTTTACCAGTGCTTAAGTTCTTAAAGAAATATGACAAATTTAAAGAGCACCTAGTGCTGGAGAAATCAATTAGTTTTCTTCAGTTATAATTTATGTTATTATGGATGCAAAAGTTAAAGTGACACAAAACTCAGGAGTTAAACCTGATAAATGTATTCACGTGCCCTAACAAATAACAAAAATAAAGCTTATTTGTGTATCACTCAGCTGTAGATCCTCAAATAATCTCTGAATTGGTGCTGACACTGTCCTTCCTTCTGGTGGGTGGCTACTTTTGTTCCCGATGATCCTTGTGTGTGTTGTAAAGTAGCCACCACCCAAACCCACTCCCATGGACTACAATCTCAATACAAATTGACTAACTAAAAGTGAGATTGACTCAATTATTGTACACAAAATTGCAAATCACCACACGAACTAGGACACCACACCCCTAAGTATGCAGAATACAAAAACAAAAATAGAGAAATGGGGCTTTAAAGGTGTCATCAAATGCAAGGAGACCCAGTTCAAAATTGCACATACAAGTCGCTTATTGTATAAAAATATATATTCTTTATTAAAATACTAAAAATGACAGATTAGTGATGTCATTAAACGGTACAAAACCTCCCTGGATCACATATAGATACATACTGTGTATATGACAATAACTTTTAAAAATGTAGGTTATTTGTGCATCACTCAGCTGTAGATTCTAAAATCATCTCTGAATTGGTGCTGAGACTGTCCTTAATTCTGGAGGGTGGCTACTTCTGTTCCCCATGGTCTCTGTGTGTGTTGAAATTACCACTGCTCCACGCTCACTCCCGTGATGGACTACAATGTGAATACAGAGTAGTAAACTAAACGTGAGATTGTAGCCCATCACGGGAGCGAGCTTAGAGCAGTGGCTACTACAACACACACAGGGACCATGGGGAAAAAAAGAAGCCCCCCTCCAGAGGATCTACAGTCAAGATATACACACATATGGTAAACTTTTTTTTATTAGTGAAGGTACTTGAATGCATTTTTTAAATTTACCTTCTGAGTTTAGTGTCACTTTAAACATGTCACCATCCAAAATTATAGGATTAACGTTCTTTTCTCCATTGCACATAGCATCTATAGCAGATACTTTCCATAGATTTAATCTGCTAATGCTCTTAATGCATAGGGAAACAGTAGCCATCTTTAGTGAATTTGCTTGTATTTTAGTTTTCTGAGTCCTGAGGTCAAAAGGCTTTAAGCCGGTACTGCTATCCAGCATGTTTTTAGTATTTGCAGTGCTTTCTCCTGCTATGAGTCCATTGCTAAAATATGTATTTTATTATCAGCATACCATGCCCTAGAAAACCAACTGCTTCTTCTGCTTAGAGGCCAACTATAGGGGTTTTGGACAACTGTATTTTATTTAATTTCTAAGTTTAGCATAAACTGACTTTTGGATAATTCTGACGATTTTGTATAAATTTCTTACTTTACAAACCAGCATTTAATACAAGCTGCTTTCATACTTCAGAGAGTGCAATGCATGCTATCTAGAAAAAAAGACCCCAGCACTAGCTCTGCACTTGTAGAATGCTCCTGTAGACTGAAGGCAAGGCCTCCGCTTAAAGACATGTCCCTTCTCTGAGTCATGACTTAGTCAGTTATGTGTTGAATCTGAGATCCCTCAATGAGGTCTATAGGTCACAGCTCAGCAGTAAACAGAAGAAACACAAAATCTTTAAGCTTTTTTTTAACACTTAAACACAATACATAAAAAAGGAAAATGTATGGAAAACATTATCCACTCTCTATGCCGTTCGTCAGGCAGTACAATGAGCAAATATGATGCCAAGACAGGGACCCATAGTGTAGCTACACAGTTCCCCTGTTAAATCAGTTTAGGTCAGTTATAACAAGGGAAAAATATTTTTGACTAGCTGCTGTGGGTTACTGTACAATCAAGCATCTGTTTGCCTTATTTAAATTAGTCTCTCTGTAAGGAATAGATACACCATGTACCTACATGTTTTACTGCTGAAATACCAAGAAATGGCATGTTTTAATCATATGTTATTTTATAAAGGAAACTTAGGAAGCCGCGAACACGAAAGGAAACTTTTACTTCTTTATAACAAACCTCTACAGAATACAATATAGGCTAATTTACATTACTAATGTATTCTGTTATCTCTACCCAAGCATCTGTCAAATACAATTTGCAGGCTTCATTTATTTTCATGTGGGGAATAGAGCAATATTTCAACACTGAATTCTAAGGATGTTGCTTTATCCAAATGGGACATGATTGTAGGGAGATCTGGAGAGATAAGGTCATGCAACTTATTGTGCAAGTTACATTCATATCTCCAAACTTAATTAATTTGAAGAGCATTGATTTAAATTAATTTAGACAGTTTGAACTTCAGATTCAAAAAGTTTACAGCTGCTGTCATTTAAAAGGCTTAAAGCCTGCCATACAAAGGCAAAGATTATCTCACAATGTGAGTGTTTTCAGTTGGAATGGTCACATAGGTAGACTGTGGGGGACCAGCATCAGCATTACTAGTCGTCATTTCAGTTAGATTTTTCATCCAGTATTCTTTTCATCTTTGCAATTTAAGCAGAAAAACAGATTTAAAGTGAACCTGTATTCAAAAAGTGAAGACTTGCTGTTTTTGGAAACATTTGGAAATGATAATTGCACCTAAGAATATACTTTTCGCTTGGCATTCCTCCTGCCAAATAGCAGTGTACTTCCTGTGGTTCGAGCCTCATAGATGCATAGATCTTCCAAGGTATTGCTGGGTCTCAGATTTGGAGTAAGATTTGTGAAGTGACTACTGTACTGCTTACTGTCTGTCAGCCTTGCTGAAGAGAAGCTGCACTTGAATACATACAGAGCAAAGGTCTCCCTGCTTCTGTTTTATCCAGTCTGGGGATCTCTGCTTCCTCAACCTCTCCTGCTGCATCTTGAATGAATATTATATCACCCACCTTAGGGAATAGCTCTGCCATGAGGAAGCAAAGCCCTAATCCTCTGCCAAGTTGGACTACTCCACACAGAGACAGTCCAGAACAAGGCACTGTAAGTCTGCAAAGGGGAAAAGAAAAGTCGCATGGAGACCGTGGGCAATACTGGTGACTAGTCCGTCTCTGTCTTCTTGCTTTTTTAGGAATATGTTCTGCAGTTCATGTTCTCTTTAACCCAATGCTCCTGTTTCTTGCTTCACAGGTAGCAGTAGCAGTAAGATCTTCCAATATGTACAGAATAATGCGTATGCAATTTGGGTAAAAAGAACCTTGTTTAATGATTCTCAGAGAAAAAAATTCAATATTTTCTTTTGCCTTTGATGGAAGCCAACACTGAGCAATAGATTCAACAGTTTTTTCATATATACGTGTATCAAATAGCTCCTCGCTGACCTCTCACTCACCCCCCACTTGGTCCTTCTTCCTGCAGGCTTATGTTTATTTTTTTAATTTAGCATGGCTTTGCATGGCTTCGTGCACACAGCCACATCAGTCCTATCAGCCGCCACAGAGGGACCTCAATAGTTCTCAAAAGAATAGGGATGCGGTGATGTCACAACACTTGTAGTCCATTCATTCTCCCTCCTGTCCATGTTACTAAATGTCCATAGTGAGGTACAAACATGGATGGGAGGAAGAGTCTGCAGGAGCCAGAACATTGCACCCCCACTGATTGTGGTTGTAATGCTTTACTGGTTCCAGTGCAAAATAATAAATGCAAATTGTTTTTCTTTTATGAAGAAGTGTGCATGTATTATTTTTTTCTAAAAGGTGGAATTTCCCTTTAAGCATATTATTGGCTGGGAATGATGTGTAATGACTTAATTCTCTAATGTCATCATTATGTTATTGTAATATAGTTTGTTTTTAAAAACCAGTCTGTTATTTTTCTTGTTATTATTCTGTCTCCTATCAGTCATTATATTGTAGTACTGAGCCATTGGCAGCTTTATGTTACTTTGAGTTTTTGAACTTCACATCTTTTTTACCTTAAAGAGTTATTTTATGTACAGTAATATCACACTACACCTTGCACTGATCTATATTCATGTCACATTTTATATGAAACACAGACACAACTACTGTTACATAGATACAGTATGTCTTATGTGGGGTTGATCTTTACAGTGCTGTGATCACCTGACCTCGTGTCATTATACCACCGCCATAGACTTCAAAGAGCCAGCGGAAATGTGTAGACAGCTTTGGGAGGAAAGCACAACTTTTCCAAGCAGTATTGTGCTTTGTGAACTGCTGACACATACCTCTGCACAATTTCGCTAAATGAAATTCATGGTCTGAAATATCACATATAGGTTATCTGATGTACCATCAAGAGCAATAGCCTATGGCCAGGATGATGCAGTTATAATGCATTGCTGCAGAGCTGGATCATTTAAGTATAATCGCATGCTGTAATTTTCTAATGTCAGCATTGCAATAATCTAATCTACAACGACCAATCAGAACTCATCCACTTTGATCACCATGCACGTTACAATCTGACTGTACAATCAAATTTTAGCTTTACCAAAACTATGTAATACGAGGATGTACCTAAACTATCTTATCGATTTGTATCCAATCCGGCAGGCCCTTGTACTACATTGGCCTGCCGGATTGTACAATTAGATCAGATAATGTACATTTAGATCAGATAATGTGTAACATCAAACTAATTTGCTGCTATGGGCTACTGAACTTTGCATTTCTTCAGTGCTGTTTATACTTATATATTCAATAGACCTGTGGGTGTGTTTTTGTAGATAGATATATAGATAATGATAGATAGATAGATAGATAGATAGATAGATAGATAGATAGATAGATGCATTTTTTAAAAGTAACAGCGAGACATATAGAGCGTGAATAATACAGTAAAGAATATTTGAAATTGTTATATAAAAATCTGACATTTTAGTCTTTACATCAAGAAGCATCTGCCTGTACACCTATTAACTGTAATAGGGGATATGGACACATTCTCTCCCCTATATTCCACAAACAAACACACGCTATGTACTGTTATATATATAATTTTCATTATACAAGGTACTTCTGACTAGTAACTGCAGATGAATTCTGAATAATTTCTTCTTCTTTGTCTCAGCCCCTGCAGACTCTGACACCTTGATTCCCAATCTGCTGCTCATGACAGCTTTGAAGTCATACCTTTTTTCAAGGCGAAACTTTGTTTTCCCTGTGCTCATTAGAAGAAGAGCAATAGTAATTTCAAAAAACTTCACTTTTTAACATTCACTTTTGATACTCATGTATTTTATTTCCCTAAAATAATCTTTTGTTATGATTTTACATACGGGGATCGCACCACTCCAACGTGTAGGCAAGAAGGGCAAACAATTTTATACAGCCACAAAAAAGAAAGCACAGTTAAAACAAGTTTCTGCACAGCAATTAATAAAAGTTGATTCATGCAATTACAGAAAATATGAGTTTACAAAAGTACAGACAATACGCCTTAGCTCATAAAAGTTTGTTTTTTAAAGACGTGACCATGTTTCATTTTACCCCCTAAATATAGGTGGAACATGAAATATGGTTTAAACAGGTAAACCTACCCTTTAAGAGTCTTTTGGGGCTAGGTTGTACTGTTTGTATTTTTTGTACACTCTAGATTTATGTAACTTCATAAATAAACTTTTGATAATTGCTGTGCAGCAACAATGACATTTTGTTGCAGCAACATTGCATTATTTTTTTGTGGCAACAACCTTTTGTTATAATTCATTATATTAGTCTGTTCTGCTATTAAAGGGGAATTCCACCCTTTGCACAAGAAAAATAAATAAACAAAGGAACACATCCATGCATGGATCCTCTCCTGATCACAGCAGTATGGATCGGATGTCACCGCTGTGACATCCATGTCCATATAGTTTTTACCTCCACCTTTGCGCTGAAGAAAGAAACGGAAACTGCTGGACTCCATGTTGGTCTATGTGGAACCCCCAATTCTGCATGATCTGGGAAAACAGATCTCTGATCAGTCTGTTTCTTTGGACCCGGGATGAAGAGTGGGGTAACCGGGTGTAAACAGAAGCTCGCCTGCTTACACACGGCTGCCCATAGACTTGCATTGGGCATCCAATCGGGTCCACCTGAAAAACTGGCAGGTGGACCCAGTTGGACCGGCCATGAGAAAGGGGCCTAAAGCATTGCAGACACAATCAACAAATCGTGAATGCAATGCTCTGACTCCTATACACTGTACAACCCACCCATGTCTGTACCACAGTACGGACATACAGTACCATGGACAGCAGGAAGCGTCAATGGACTACAAGTGCAGTAACATGACCACACTTGTATTCCACTGAGACTACACTGCCCTCTGCCACAGTTGCTGATGGAACTTGTAGTTCCACCAATCACAGACCCTCTCAAAGGACCTACAAATGGATGACGTGGCTGTGAATCCAAACAACAACAGCAGCAGCCTGCGGGGGAGAAGAACCCTGCAATTCAGGTAAGTTGGGGGGCATATTATTATATGGTTATTTACTATCAGGTGCCACTGCGTACTTCATGAACTTAATCAGTGAGCCCCATGAGAATGTATCCATCAGTCTTATACACTAGCAACATTCTATGTCCATGGATCGGTACCCACACACATCATAGCTAAGCTTTATTTATTCTTACCTATAGACGTACATACAGCTGTGCCCAATCAGCTTTGGTGTTATCGCGGCATCCCCTCATGTGGTCCCACACAGGAGTGTTGGCCTATGGCTCCTGGTGTCCTGATCAGAGTGATGTAAGCAGATTTGTGGCACACATGTTCACCACATTACATTATATGTTAGGATGTTATTGTTTATGTATTCATTTATGTTTTTGAAGCATACTCACCATTTTAGTGCGTCTCTCTTATGAGGAAGCTTTTGCCAGCAAAACACGTAGAGAAATTTGGAGATATACACCCTGTAGTCTGTTGGACACGCATCTGTATTTATTGATTGGATAAATATTGCAAGGATTCGTGTCGACAACCGACAGTATACATTATTTTAATGCCATTTGGACTACATAAAAAGTGGTCTCTGCTGAGACATGCCTTAGAAGGCTCTGTTATGTTTATTGTTGTCTTTCTTACATTTTTATACTCAGGTATTTATCTAGATCTTTTAACATGTCTTAGCAAATCATTGTTTTAAGCTAGAATTCCTTTGGCACACCCGGATAGCCCATTTATTTGTATAATAATTGTTGGTCACTTGTAGGATGTGGTGCACATTATCTAGGTTTAGGGCATATTCATTGTGATCAATAGATCAAGAACTAAGCGATCATATACCACTGATCGCTCAGTTCCCAATCTTCTCCCTGCAGAGCACAGTGACTGTTAGTCACTGCTCCCCGCACAGATTCCCCCCTCCCCTCTCTGTTCCTCCAGAGCTGACTGGAGGGATGGACAGGGGAGGGGTTGGGCACTGCTGGCTTTGCCTATAGAAAGGCAGAGCCAGTTGTCAATCAGGTGGCAGGTTGGGTCCTGTGACCCTAAAGAGAACTATGGCCAAAAAGCAACATAAAAAAATAAAAACAAATACCAAATATTTAAAGACTTACCATAGTAACCATAGATACCGATTTGGCAAAATGTACAAGAATTAAAGAGAACCTATCAACAAAAAACCTTTAAAGTACTAAGCACCTTGTGTGTTGTGTATATGGGTGCAGAGTAAACTATCTCAGTGCTCCCCTCTTCCTGATAAGGTGCAATAAAATTCATGTGTGCTCTGCTTAGCTCAGTGAGAATTGGCCTCATCTAGATTTCAGGGTAATGATGTAATTGCCCGTGTCCAGGACCAGCATGTCCAGAAATTGAATTTTTAATCTAAATATCTTTTCTAAATTGAGGGACCCTATTTACTGCCTATGTACTGCAGTAACGCCCTGTGGTTTCATACATTATGACCTTTAGGACTTGTTTACACCCAATACATTGGGGTTGCTCTGGGTGTTTTTTCCAGCACAGCTGCAATGCAAGAGAAGGCAATTTGCCTTGCCCAGATGGGCACCTTTCACATCACGTGTTGCAGTGGTGTGCGCTGCAAAAAAGTATGGCATGCAGTACTTTTTTTCAGCGCAGTGTGACGCAGTCCAATTGCGCTGCACTGTGTCCGTAGAACTTAATGAAATATCCGTTGTGACATTCAAATAAATTTCACCCAAAAAAATGTGACGCGTTGTGATCAAACGCCTCAGCACTGTGCCAGGCACACGCCACGCACACCAGCAGCCATGCAGTATAGCCCGACTGCTAATGTGAATGGGCCATAGAAATGCATGTGTGCTGCAACACATCGCAGTATATTGCATGGTGTCCTTGACATTTCGATGTGCTGCAGGAAAATGAAGATTAGCCCAATTTCTTATGTGTGGTATATTCCGGCCTATTCATTTTGAATGTGCTTTGTAATGCAATGCAAAGTGCATCAACACATGACAATTCATGCATTGGAACGCACAGCATTGTGGTGTGAATGGGTCCTTGGATCTTTCACATATAAAGTAAATCTCAATGGTAAAGACTGAAAACAAAATGTTTTATTATTTCTATTAATACTTCCATTACCAAATATCTCATAGTAGAAATGTTAGCAGTTTAATGGCTCTATTTCCATTCCATAAATGTTCAAAATCCCTTTCAGGCTGCACCTAGAATAGATTTTGTGTTACATGGTTACATTAACCTGGACTGACAGGCTGAAGAAAAATAGTTTACGTTTAGGTTAGGTAGCAAGTAGTTAATTGCTACATGTTCAATAAATATTGCTGACAGATTCTTTTTAAAGATGGTTACCTTAAACAGATCTTTCCTCTCACAGCTTAACAGTACTAAGTAGTGTCAGTTGTGACACCTCACTGTACAGCAAAAGATTAGATAAAAAGGAATCTATTTAAAAGAACTTCATGTTCATATCTATGTGGTTTCCAAACAAAAAAAAAAGTGCGTGCCCTTGGTATCATTTACTTATACTGCATCCAAGTAAGCCAATCTATCTTTTATGTATATAGTTATATACAGTATGTAATCTGCCCTTAGTAACACGGCCACTGTCAGAAGACTGGGGAACAAAAGAAAAATAAGGTATGCAAAGAATACAAAGCCTGCAATTATCTAGAAAGATGTGTTTGTAGATTGTCATTTCTAAATGTGTGTTTGTTGTTACGGGTATAGGTCTGCTTTTAACTGAATGTTTACAGTACTTACAAAGAAAACCACTAAGCATTAAAGTGATATTAAAGTCAAAAGGTTTTTAACCTATTTCAAACAGGGATGCACAGATACCAGTTCAGATACCAGTGCCGATACTTGGCATTTTTACAAGAACTACCAGGGTTGCAACGGTTGTTGCGACTGGGCCCTGGCGCTCCAACACTGTCCTGAAATCATTTATCTGTATTGTTTTAGAAAAACTGTCACATGACAATAAACAAAACTGTATTAATAATTGGTATCTGTGAGTACCTAGACAAGTATCAGTACTTGTACTTGATCTGGAAAAAATGGTATCGGTGCACCTCTATATATAATATACTGATTATAAATACAGGCAGTCCCCGTGTTACGGACGTCCGACTTACGGACAATCCGTACTTACGAATCGGGGTCCACAGTTCTCGTAAATGTACCGGCAGCCGCTGGTACATTTAAGGGAACTGTGGCTGCAGCGGCCTGTGTCCCCGCTGCTCTCCCCGCCTGTGTTGGCGGAGACAGCGGGGAATTTAGAGACCAGACCAGTGACCTGTCTTCAAACAGGAGTACATTTATTGGTGCAACACACAGGCTATATACAGTGCTCAAATAAAGTAAACACTTCAAAAACAAAATCCTAGCCGTGTCCCGGCACTGACTAAACATACAATAGTCTTGACTACCAAACTATACAAACCGATTGTCAGGCTTCAACAAAACACGACCAATCTTGTGCTCCAGCAGATTAATCTGGTTAGTTATGCAATTGCCTTTGGGCATCAGGAAAACATTTTTTTCCTGTTGAAGAAAATTGTACCGTGCCTTTTAAAGGATTTTTTGCTCTGTGTCTCCTCTGTAGCTTTAGGGTTCTGAGAATGCAGGGTATTCCTCAGCTGGGTTTCCTAACAGTGACAACAGTTAACTATGCCTGCGTAATGTGTACTGAAACAGCTACTAGCAGTCTCAATCAAAAGCCCCTGTGAAAGGGTGACAACACAAAAGCACAGCTGGAAGACAGGGGCCAATTGTTGTCACCACTTTTGACAGGATCGCCAGGTATTATTCTAATGAAAGCTGCAGATTTAAAATACTCAAAATTACTTTTGAAATTACATTAAGATGCTAAACATTTTATGAAATGTTAGGGATTAGGTTTATGTATACTTTAAAGTCTTTCCATTACACATGCCATTTTCTTTTATTTGTGTTACTAATAAGTGCTTTGAGAGTATCAAAAGCAACCGTACGATTCTCGGCTGGTTTTCTAACATGCTCCTTAGACAAAAGACGTGCGACCGTACAGTAGAAAAGGTCGAACGTCTTCGTTCACACTGTTCGATTCTCGTACAATCGCGGGATTTCCCGACATCCACAACATTTCATAAAATGTTTAGCATCTTAATGTACCGTATATACTCGAGTATAAGCCGAGATTTTCAGCCCATTTTTTGGGGTGAAAAGTGCCCCCCTCGGCTTATACTCGAGTCAGCGCGTCATCTTACTTACCTCGCCGAGCGTCGCGTCACTGCTGCTCCGGTGTGCGGCGCTCCGAGCGGGGTCATCTGGCAGTCTCCGGGTCCTAATTTAGGTGGCCGGAGACTGCCAGATGATTATACTAACATGAATGTATTAAATGATCTGTATGTAGCCCTGTACTATGGATCATTTAACCCATTCATGTTAGCAGAGGATCATTGTAAATGTATTGTTGCAGGCACTCTATATGTACATGTACTATATACTACATATAGAGTGCACTGAACAATAGATTTACAATTATCCTCTGCTAATATGAATGGGTTAAATGATCCGTAGTACATGATATGTAGCCCTGTACCCCCTTTTCCACTTACAGAGCTAGGTTATTTTTCTTTTAAATAAATATTAATGTAATTTTATTGGTATCTATCTACCAGTAGCTGCCTCATTTCCCACCCTCAGCTTATATTCGGGTCAATACTTTTTCCCAGTTTTTTTTGGTCAAATTAGGTACCTCGGCTTATATTCGGGACGGCTTATACTCGAGTATATACGGTAATTTCAAAAGTAATTTTGAGTATTTTAAATCTGCAGCTTTCATTAGAATAATACCTGGCAATCCTGTCAAAAGTGGTGACAACAATTGGCCCCTGTCTTCCAGCTGTGCTTTTGTGTTGTCACCCTATCACAGGGGCTTTTGATTGAGACTGCTAGTAGCTGTTTCAGTACACATTACCCAGGCATAGTTAACTGTTGTCACTGTTAGGAAACCCAGCTGAGGAATACCCTGCATTCTCAGAACCCTAAAGCTACAGAGGAGACACAGAGCAAAAAATCCTTTAAAAGGCACGGTACAATTTTCTTCAACAGGAAAAAAATGTTTTCCTGATGCCCAAAGGCAATTGCATAACTAACCAGATTAACATTTAGTGCAATCAGTGATTGATTGCCCTAAAATTATTGCACTCACTGCGACGTTCGCGCCGATATGTAACATGTGCTGCGTAATTGGCCCAATCATCGTTTTTGCGTGTAGGCACACCTAACGCATTTTTGTGCATCTATGTGGGGGACTTTAAAAACATTTTGTGGTTTTTTTTTTGTGTGTGTAAATTTTATTTTCTGACCAACTTTTTTTTACATTTAACTTTATTGTTATCATAAGATAAGAACCCCCCTATGTGATATCAAATTACAGTGACAGGTCCCCTTTGTTTAGCTCCTGTACTTCTTTGGGCGTAGGGCGTTTTGCAGCGCGTTCCTACGCACTGTAAAACGCCCAGGTGGGAACCATGCCAATGGGCAATCATTGGTTTTCACATGTTGAGCGTTTTACAGCGTGTAGGAACGTTCTGTAAAATGCTCAGGTGTGAACCCAGCCTAAATGTTTGCATATGTGCCGCAATCTCCATTAATTCCAATTAAGAGGCTGTATACCACTGGGGTGAGCAGTGAAAAGAATATCCATAGGAATGGAGATTACACATGGAGAGTGCACAAAACACTTCAAAACCACAACTGCACATTCCATTGATGAGTCAGTTGTGATGCTGAAATAGAAATTACAGTGTCATATCTCAGAGACAATAGCCAGACATAAGGCACAGTGGCTGGAGAGTATGTAAGCAGCCTTATTGAGTTGCAGTGTAAGGGGGAGAGGTGAGGCAGTTTTAATCAAAATGTAAAGTGTATTATAATAATGAAAAGAGCCAGATACATTGCACAGAATTGCTGCACATCTAGTAAGAGTTTTTTTCTATTTGGCTGCAATGTAAGAGGCAGAGACAATGCAGCTGTTATTGTGAAATACAAGAGGGTATTGTTTCTATGACATAAATATTGCACAGACTCCATTGTCAGCAATGAAGCATGGAGGTTGGCTACCTGTCACTGTAGTGCAGCACAGGCCACAAAGTCACAAATTCTGGGGCCTACTCCACCAGCTCATGGTCAACCTGAACTCGAAGTTCACCCCTAATTAAGACAAGGTCTTTTAGCAAGCCTAACATTTTAAAATCAATTTGCATAAAGTGAGAAGAGTTCAAATCTCGTTAGGGTTTTTATTACCGTCTGTGACTCCATTGGATACAGTTTGCCCCATTTCCTATCTAGGTGACACCAGGACCATAAATGAGGGGAGCACCGGGACAAGTATGGACAGACTTCCATAAAACATTTACAGCAGTTCTAACCCTTTACCATTCTACTAATAATGTGTATTTGTCTATTACATTTTTGGGGATACTTCTCATAATTTATAATCATGAAAACCATTTGCAGGTTCTCCGGCAGGCTTCTGTCATTGCGAAAATGGCCTACAGGAATGTTAGAAGTAGACAGCCATAGTTTTAAAATATGATTCGCTTGGGGTGATGCCATTGCATATAGTGACTGCAGTGTTTTTTAATTTAAAGGTTGACTATCCCTTTATTCATTGGCCGACCTATTTAAAGGTGCACTTTGTCTAGCCTGAGATGCCATTAGTCTGCTGCAGACAGAGGGGACATTTTTTTCAGTCTCCTCTTCCCCAATGGTCAGACTGTAGCACTGAAATTATGTAGAAGGACAATGTGAACGAGTGACTTGTGGCACACATTGAGGAACACAGCCAGGGACTACAAAGGCACCAGGATTTACATGATTATGCCATCTCTGAGACAGTATTTCAGTCCAGGAAGTAACAGATGACCCTGCATGGTGCCTGAACAAAAATGGCACCATCTTCCTGGAAAGAAAAGCAGATAAGGGCATTGGCAGGGGGAGCATTGTGATCTCTGTGAATGATAAGGATTACACTTACATGTTAACATGGAAAATATTTCCGCTGCTATGTCTAATTAAGAAACACATAATTGTACTAAAATGTGTTCTTTTATATCTGTCTAAAATTCAGCTTTTAAACACCGCTTCCATAGTACTGACAAATTAAGTTTTAGTTAATGCTTCTGCTGGTAGTTTAATATTGATTTAATGCACACATGTCTGAGTATAAAAATAAACCTTCTCCATCCATTCATTCTTAAGTGGTCTGTCACCACTTCTTTCCAATGCCATAAACACTTAGATGGACCCATTAAACCTAACATCACACTGATGTATCATAATACAAGTCATTTTGCCAAAGGAATGCATCACACTGACCTTTAAAGACAGGGTACTATGTACACAGCTTTCTTCATAGAAAGCTACAGGAAATGCATCTGAAAGGAACTTGTCCTTCACACTGATGCTGCTTAAGACTATACAAACCGTTCAAGGAAATCTAAACCAAAGAATTGTTGCTGTAGCAACAGAACGATCAACACAAAGATTCGTAAAGCAGTCACCTTCACAATTTTAAAATGTTACAAATAGTTTAGCATGAATGGCATTGTTTTCTGAGTTTCATTCATAGGGAAAATCTAAGCAGGAATTTTATTAGAACCAACTCCAGGCAACACGTACAATCCGTCGGTGAACTGCTACCACTGTGACAGAAATGTGACAACTGTGCCTAAAGCCTATCTCAAGATAAACCTTTATTTTTAATTTTTAATAGATTTGGGAACAGCAAATATTCATCTCCCAATATTTTGGTAGATTTCACCTTTATTTTTGTTCCTATGACAGCAACACTAGAAATGAGAAGAGTTTGTCACCAAAGAAGGTATAGACAGTAATAATAAACTACCAGACCTTCTAACCACACCGAAAGTGTTTTGTTGCATTCTGTCGCCATTGAAATATTTTACTACACTTGCCATAACAAGGAGGTGCGAGGAACAATTACTATTGTAGCTAGGCAGTATGGTATGTCTTCTAGTGGACAACTAGTCTAAAAACCAACCAGTGGTGATGCTGGAAGGTCCTCATCCAACCACAGAGGTGTACAATAGAAGTGGCAACACTAAGGGGGTTTTCAACTATGGAGTCGAAGGATACAGTCGAACCAAAGGGCTATTCACAATAGCAGCTGAAGGCAGCTGAAGGCAGATGAAGGCAGCCGAGCAGCTCAGACGAGCTGAAGGCATATGCTTTATGCCGAAGCACAGAGAAAGGTCGGCCGAAGTGACCAATCTCCATTCAAATGATAGTTGGGCGGAGCTCACAGCTCGCTCCACCTAGTTGTAGGTGGATGACCTGGGGACGCCGATCTGTTATTAAACAATAACAACTGGTCAGAGGCGGCTGTGGCATCATGGCCGGCTCCGCCCAGTTGTTATTCATTGGCCGGGACCTGCTAGAAGACTCTGGCAGGTGCTGGCCAATAGGAAACTGTTGGGTGGAGCTAGCTGTCACTACGAGGAGCTCTCGATACATACAAAACATGCAAACAGCAAGTGTATATCTCTCTAGAGAATGTTATTTGTAAACTTACTGAACCATCAACAACACTGCACATTCAACGTAGTATTTCACACTGCCAATGTGGTTCAATACTGAAGTTCAAGTCTTGTTCAGTATTAAAAAGAGAGGCAGGAACATGTGGACAGAGACTGACTTTTTAAAAAAATCCCGGTCAGGGCATTCTCTGCATGGAGTTTGCATGTTCTACCTGTACTTGCATGGGTTTCCTCTGGGTACTCCGATTTCCTCCCACACTCCAAAGACATATTGGTGTGTTTATTGGTTCCTGTCTAAATCAGCTTTGGTATGTGTATGCATGCATGTAGGATAGAGACCTTGCAATGCCAGGCTGTGGTAAACAAAGTGAGCAGAGTACTGTCTTGTATTAAAAAGGGAACGTACTGTAGAGACAAATCTATAATTTAGCCGACCTCATCTGGAATATGCGGTCCAGTTTTGGTCACC
Organism: Nanorana parkeri; assembly: GCF_000935625.1. NCBI lineage: Eukaryota > Metazoa > Chordata > Amphibia > Anura > Dicroglossidae > Nanorana > Nanorana parkeri. Next base: position 1,372,310 of record NW_017306587.1, read on the forward strand.
AATACACAGAAAGGATGTCTTGGAGCTGGAAAGAGTCCAGAGAAGGGCAACTAAACTAATTAAGGGGATGGAGGACCAAAGTTATGAGACAAGGTTACAAAACTTAAATATGTTCATGCTGGAGGCGCGGAGATTAAGGGGGACATGATTTTGATCGTAAGACGAGACCATAACATACAGGGGTACAGGTACCCTTAAAAAATAAGATCACACGGGGATACACATGCAGAATCCAAAACATACACACAAAGGTTGAACTTGATGGACCTGTGTCTTTATTCAGCCTCAAATACTATTTAACTATGTAACTATGACCTTAGATTGTAAACCTTAGATTGTAATCCTTGAGGCCAGTGTTGGCGCTATATAAATACCCAAAATAAATAACATTTTTTTTAAAAGGTAGTTTAAGGTAGTTTTGCACATTCCCAGCATTATTCATTACAAATACCAGTAGCATTGCAAAAACCTTTACAATAGAACCACAGCTGGTTATACATGTTAGACATTAGGAAATAATCTGCACACTAAAAAGGGCCTTTTTTGCTTTTACAGAGCCCAGATATGAACATTTTATGCTAGGTGTATGTGTGCTTATATCCACATTAAAAACCCATGGCACAATTTTTCAGTCTGGCCACTTGCCTTCCTCCAGTTCAGTTGCTCCCTGATCCTGTACACATTAGAGCATGGAAGCACCCTGAATTACATGATTGTATGTCAAATAGGGATTTTAAACAAATAGTAAAAATAAGGATTAAACAATTAAGTATCAAATGTATAACCTTGCAGAAAAATAAAATGTATCCAAAGATGTATATTTGTCTTTGAAAAGGTATTGGGTAATGGGGTATTTTATCTCATTTTAAAAGTACTTACATTCATTTCAAGATAAAATGTTTTTGGGGAACAAACAGTCACTTACCATCAGCAATGCAACTGCTTAAGTAACCTTGTTTGGAAGACAAGAGGGAGCAACATGCATTTGTATATAGCTGACTGATAAGAGCACTGGCACATAACATGAGCTAGCTGACAATGCTACTTAATTACAGTCTGTTGAATCTGCAGGATGCAGTTAGGTCAGACATATGAAATTTGTCATTTGTTTTCACTGAGCAATCACACACAAGAAGAGACAGAAATAAGCCTTTGCCTTCAAGACAGACATTTCATAAAGATTGGGAGGTTATCAAATAGCCAGGAAAATGCTAATGATTGGTTTGACATATCAAAATGGCATAAAGGTGACTTCACAGTAATGGTCTGTGCATGAGGTGAATATCATAATATTGCTTAATGTTTCCTACATACTAATTTAATTAACTTGAAAAAGATACATCTGCCAAGGTCAGCTTCTCATCCCAAAAGTATATCTAAAGCAATAACTTTTTTCGTAGTGTTTGATAACACTAAAACCCCCTATCACTTTCTTTTTTGTTTGTTGTCTGTGTCCCGTTAGAGAGATTTACCTTCACTTCCTGTCCTGGAGCCAAAACAGGAAGTAAGTGGAATACCTCCAATATGTGGGGAAATCCCCCCTCATAAAATTGTCACTGGAACGGGTGTTCCCTTTTGAAAGATGTTCCCTCTATTTCTGTTGTGGTGACATTGTAAAATACTGGATTACCCATCACTTTGTGTCACAGTGACAATAATTGACAGGGCAAATAGAGAGGGTGACTCTCCCAAGTGGGGGACACAAACAGCATTAAAAACCTGACAGGGGTTCTTACACTTCAACAAAAGAAATGTGCGAACTGTCTTACAGATGAAGGCAGCTCGGCTGGGACAAACTGCAATGTCAGATTTTGAAGAAATGTATCTATTTATTACTGATCGGAGACATGCAAAAACATTAGTGAACACATAGCTGACAGTTTCCTGTTAAAGGATTAAAAAACGATGACTAGTCTGACTGACTTAGATCGGTGGTGAGGTGGATAGATGTACCCTTAATTGGCCGTACATGTATCTCCTAGATTCCTAAGGTCTATAGGTGGTTTTTGATACTGGAATGTATCTTAGTTGACCCTGGGATTAAGTGCTTGCTCTGATGTGCTTAGTTATCTTGATCAATAATACAACATTTCTCCGGGCCTTTTTACATCGGGGGATCATTCATATATGACAGTGAATTGTAGTTTAAGCTTTTTTGCTAGCCATATACAAGCCATAAACAGCCCCATGCGGTGGAAATCCGTGAATGGGAAATCGAAGGACTGACCGGGAGGCCATGTGAGTAGATGTGCTGTTCGGCTTCAAAACACGAACTAGCAAAAAAGCTTAAACTACAATCTAGGAGATACATGTACGGCCAATTAAGGGTACATCTATCCACCTCACCACCGATCTAAGTCAGTCAGACTAGTCATCGTTTTTTAATCCTTTAACAGGAAACTGTCAGCTATGTGTTCACTAATGTTTTTGCATGTCTCCGATCAGTAATAAATAAATAAATTTCTTCAAAATCTGACATTGCAGTTTGTCCCAGCCGATGATTAACCCTTGAGCTGCCTTCATCTGTAAGACAGTTCGCACATTTCTTTTGTTGTATTGTTTAACTGGTTACAGGCGGGGTTGACAAATCAGTCTAAAAAGGGCTACACACAAGAGCTTGACATCTCCAGGAGCTAAACAAACCCAGTATCACAGGGGTTCTTACACTTCCCTACTTTTTCTAAAACAAAGAAGAAAGTTTTAGGTTTGAATATACTTTTAAAAAAACTGTGATTTCCCCCATTCATTGCAGACAGGTTTAATTTTAATTCCTCCATCCCTAGCAGCAAATACTTATGTTCAGTGCTGGCAGCTAAAGGAAACGTCCAGTAATTCCAGGTATGGAGGAACATGGGACTTACTCCATGCGGCAGGCTGGGCCAATTAGCACTGTTACATGTGGAATCCATAGTTCCCTGTAAGCCTTGACCCTACCAACTCATAGCTCACATAAGGCTTTCTATTTGCTGCTAACGGGTGAATGGAGAAGTTGAATGGAACAAATGGACGGTAAGTGCTATATATGCGTCCGTGAAGGTCTCCGGTAAAGTGAACATGCGTGGGCAAAGGACATATTTACTTAATAGCTAGACTCCTAACAAACAGTGAAGATCTTCTTTTTTTTTTTTACTATTTACATAAAATCTTTCTTGTACAAAAAAAACCAAACATTTTATACAGGGTATACCCATGATCCTGGCTGTACAAAGCATTTTAGGTTTTCTAAAAAACAGAGTACAGCAAAAGGTGTTTACCTTCAGACTGTCTCATTCAACATGAAGAGTAAATATACTAAGAATGTTTGTTTTTAACTCTATTCACACAGAACAAACATCAACAGAGATTCAGAGGGCAAATGGATCTGATAATTGTTTATAAATAGACCCCATAATGTGTCCCAGTGTTGAAATAAGAGGAATACAAATGCATCAAGAGCAGTGACCCAATACCATGAGCTGGAATTTACTGTGCATTGTAGTGTAAAGAATCTGAAGTCAGTCATATCTCTAGTGTACCAAAATACAGGGGCGTCATATTGGAGGTGAGCAGGATACAGAAGAATAAAAAACTGTTTAGAAAAAGAAAACTCTGGAGCAGGTATGAATGTGCCATTCACTTAAATTAACTGGTGATGAATAATGCACTTTATATTAAAACACATTCAGAAAGATTCCCCTTCAGTGAATGTCAGACAGTGTGGTGCTGTGGTCCCCCGATGCACTTTAATGAACACATCCAGGGCTGGTCAAGAGATTAAAGATTCAACACACCGCCACACAGAGCTAACTATGTCGCTACTTTTTTCACGGGGCAATGTTGGAATATTTTCAACCCCCTAACAATGTCAGAAACTTTTTCTCAATTTTTTTTATAGAGCAGAGAAAAGTTAGAACCTCCATCAGATTTTTAATTCTCCAAAGAGAAAAGAAAATCTTTTGGCACCAAGTCCTGACATTCCAAAAAAAGTCCCTGTGTTCAGAGTCTGCTTGACCTTGACCACAGGAACAGTAAAGGCCCTGGTTGCGAAATGCTAAGATTGAAAAACATGAGAAAAACAAGTGCTCAAACCGTTATGGGAGAGGCTATGCCCAGAGTTAGGCAAAGGTTTAAAAAAATGAAAGGCATTTATGGGGATGGGATGAACAAGAAAAGCTTCTTCCTCTATAAATAGAAGGGACAAACTGCTGATCAAAGAACAGAGAGGAATGGACAGCAAAGGCTCATAGAGGGGAATTTATCAAAACGGGAGAAGACAAAATCTGGAGCAGTTGCCCAGGGCATCCAATCAGCTTCTCTCTTCAGTTTGTTTAGTTAACCCCTTCGTGACTGACGATGTACAGTGTACGTCGCCAGCATCGGGGCTGTTTAAACAGACTCCCGGCGACTTTTGCCGCCGGGACTCTGTTTAAACTTGTAGAGCCGAAACTGCTCCAGATTTTGGCTGTTCCAGTTTTGATAAATTCCCCCCATAGTATTGCAGCACAGAAGGTCGTTCACATGTTCCACCACCAATGGACACAACAAAGGAACTGTGACATCACTGTGTTTCAATATGCTGATGTTTAGCTTTAAAGAGTATCTATGGTCAAAACACTAAAAATAAATATGTATTTCTATATTGAATTCCAATAAGTTCTATCCCACTCCTAATAACTGCATAGATCTAGAAGTTTGTAAACTTACTTATTGAAGATGCCCATAGGATCACAGATCTTGCCTTCTGAACTACAACTCAACATCTAAACAATGTAACATAATCATTGCTTGCTGGAAGCAATGCATCATGGGCTATGTAGTCTTGAGAAATCGAGATGCATCACTTCACACAGCAGAAAGTTGTTGAAAGTGATGGTCAAACACAAGGCAGCACTCACATCATAAAAGTAAAAAAAGTAAGCTTTGATTGTTTTATCAAAAACAACTATCGTATGTATTCCTATTACCATGTTTATTTTATAACAGGATAATATATGCTGGGACTTTAGAACTCCTTTAACCACTTCAAGACCAGGTGTTTAGACCCCCTTCCTGGCCAGGCCATTTTTCAGTGTTCAGCGCTGCGATACTTTGACTGACGTTTATTCCGTCATGCAACGCTGTACTGAAATGAATTTACTTGCTGTCATTCCTCGTTTTCTCTCCTGGCTGTCTCTCTTTGCTCTTTCCCCTGGCTGTCTCTCCTCTCTCTCTTTCCTGGCTGTCTATCCTTGCTCTCTCTCCTGTCTGTCTCTCCTTTCTCTCTCTGTCTGTCTCTCCCTGCACTCTCTCCTGGCTCACCTTGCTGTATTTTGCAAGCAGTGTAGTGCAACAGGCTGTGTAAACTAATATTCTTTGATGTAATACATAGCACTTCAGCCACCAGTATCCACCAGCACTTCAACCACCAGTATTCACCAGAAAGGTGTCAGGGAGCTTGGCTCAGCAGACTCATGCTTATATGTAATCATGTGTGCACAGTTAAATAAATATACCAAAATGGACTAAAGGGGCCACCATTCACACCCTTCGTGATCTACCAGCATCAGCTTTGAGAGCTACTGGTAGATCACGATCTACATAATGGGCACCCCTCCTGTAGAACATAAATAAACCATAATGTTCTTCATGCAAAACCCATATCAGGATACTTATTTTCTAAGCAGTGGGCTCTAAACCTGCCATCATGCCATTTTTTTCTAGTCACGCTTCAGGTCTTACACATTTTGCAGTTTTTTTACTATACAGTTCTACAAATTCAAATCATAATTATCACACTGATTATTGTTTTTATCATCCTCGCAATGTTTAAAATATTTTAACAAATTTTGCATTAAACTTTAAAGTGTATTTCCACTTTTGCAGCCAAACTGCAATAACACATATGTAAATTACTTGATCTTTCCTGAAATAAATATATATATATATTTATTTAATTTGTATTTTCAAAACTGTAATTAAAAACTATTGAGA
>NW_017306587.1:1378832-1379368 GCF_000935625.1 Nanorana parkeri
TGGAAGCACCAAAGGCCTCTCACACAGACACATGTGAAAAGTAAGAAATATATTTTTTTAACTTATTTCCAGATATGATGTGCGAATAGGAGCACATGACATACATAGAGTGGGGTTTTCTCAAATTTGTCTGCAATAGTGAACATACGCTTTAAAGTGACACTAAACAAAGGAGTTAAATCTTAAAATGGCATTTAAGTATCTTAACTATTAACAAAAATGTAGATTATTTGTGTATCACTCAGCTGTAGATCCCCAAATCATCTCTGAATTGGTGCAGACACGCAAAGCACACTAGATGCTAGAAATCGTTGAAAGTGATGGTCAGACAGAAAGCAAAACTCACTACATAAAAAGGGATTTTTTCCAAGAAATTTGATTGCATTATCAAAAACAATTCTAATATGTATTCCTATTAGATTGCTCATGTTATAACAGTATGGCATATGCTGGGACTTTACAAATCCTTTTAAAAACACATTCAACTAGTTTTTGCATGAATCCATAAGTCAATCTTATGGATAAGTAAAAATCTG
>NW_017306587.1:1379622-1385645 GCF_000935625.1 Nanorana parkeri
TAAAGTGATACTAAACTTAGGAATGAAATCTTAAAATTGCACTAAAATACCTTAATTTATGCTGACATTATCCTTCCTTCTGGAGGGGGGCTACTTTTGTTCCCCAGGGTCCCTGTGCGTGTTGTAAGGTCATTCCCGTGATAGACTACAATCTCACATTTAGCTTACTGATTGTAGTCCATTAGGGCATTGACAGCAAAGAGTTTTTGTTGTCTCTTTAATAAAAAAAATAATAAAACATACACACACACACACACACACACAAAATTGTGTTTTTCCCCCCCTCTTTTCCAATTAGTAAAAGCCAGTATTTGATGAGCGATGAGTACAGCACTAACCCCTGGACTCAACTTGTTTCTGCTACATAGCCAGCTGCTGCAATTTCCTACTATGACACAGAAAAGATCTCTTAACTGCCTGTAAGCAGTAAGTCACAATCATTCTTTCTGCGGGAGAAGTGACAGTTTGATTAACCGAGCATTATCTTCTCCTCGGGGTTATGAATTTGTTTGCTGTTATTGTACAGACGAGAACACTTTTTGCCGTAGGTTAAATTAGATTTGAAAACAAATATAGGAGGGATGCATTTAACAGTTTCCAAATGGAGGCTGTGTTGCAGAAGCAACATGAAAAGATCTATGGAAATCCTCTTTATCAAACTTGTGTAAGTGCCCGGAGGGCTCTTCTGTCACCTTAAAAGATTTAGATGTGACTTGATACCACAGTAGCACAAGCCAATGTTGAGTTTAATATGCCTGCAGGTCACGCTTAGATTGAGCTTGTAGCTTTGCAGTAGACAAGAACTTTCTATAGGTATGCCATATGCATGTCTGCAGTGGCGGAGCTAAGGAACAAAGGGCCCTGGTGCAAGATTTTTTTTTGGGCCCCCTCTCACCCACAAAAAAACCCACAAACACAGCGCTCTCCTTCTGCAGCGCTTGGCCGGCTGTCACTTTCTCTCCTCCCCGCTGGGAGACGGAGCAGCGTCCAGCGGGGAAAAAAGAAAGCACGGATGCACCGCTGTATCAGCAGAAAAATTGCACTTTCGGCAATAGATGTTTTATTAAAAAATAAAAAAATAAATGTTTTTTATATGTTAAAAATGTTACCTTACCTTAGCCTGGTGGTCCGTGGGGGCTTCCTGGTTGTGGGGGTCATGTCTGTGTATTTTAAGCTGGCCATAAACTTGTAGTTTTTTCCCGTTCAGTCCTGCGGGCTGAATGAGAAAAGACGCTTGACCCATTACATCCGCTAAACAGAGTGGAAGGAAGAAACTCCCCTGCTGGCTATTGTATTGCGACACTCAGCTCCTTCAGCTGATTGTTTGGAGTGAGGGCCATTCCTCCGTGTCAGGTGGCATCTCTTTGGGTCACATGGGAGGTTGGCAGGCAGAGCAGCATGGTCGCTCTGCTACATAATGTTTGACGTGTGCCTGCCACCCCTTTTCTGGCCAGAGCAGAGGTTGTTAAGAGCCAGTGTGGAAGATGTGTAAGGGCCAGCTCTTAGAAACCTGGGACGCTCTGGCAGTGACGTCAGAGGTTGCCAGGAGCTGAGCAGGATGCTCTGGCCACCATCCCGCCTAGCTCCTGACAAACAGTGATGTCAGTGAGCTGGGCAGGATACCAGACAGAGCCGGATCCACAGCTGAGCAGTGAGATAATCCAAGTACCCCGCCCACAGCATGCACCAACAGCACAATCCCTGCAAGGCCTCCCTGGACGTGCACCACTGGCAAGGGACACCCCTGGCTATAGTCACTGCTCAGCATTTTTTGCCATGGCTCATTCAATAAAAGTTGACTGAAATATTGACTGCCAACATGGGCACCCTCAACTCAAGTTTCAGCCAGGACTTGTTCTGGGGGCGTTGCTGAAGTGGTCTGTGTCTGTGTATGCAGCCTACATCCTCTTTTTTAGCACCATGTATTTATCTACATGCTAGTTTGCTGCGTGTGCATGTTTTTGCCATCCAGTACGATATATGTCTGTTTTATCTCATAAGTGCAGAATCTTACTAATGTATCTCAATCATGATATTAAAATCATATCATGCCATATCATATCATTCCGATATTAATCACTAAGAACAGCAATCATACACTACACAGATGGTACGAATGACTCTCTGTACTGTGTGCTACACAAGCAACAGGTAGTGGTGATTATGACTGTTCAATGCACCAAATGTGCATAATTAATCATTTGCTGACGCTCTTTCAAGAGGCTTGTGTAGCAAACACGATATTTGTTCCATTGTAGTGACTGTTTTCAGCTCTTAGAGGTCTATTTATAAACAGTCCACAGGGTCCTTCACATTGTGAAAATCTGTTAATCGCCTGTTTTAGGCAAATAATGGCAAAATCGCCTGTTTTAGGCAAATAATGGCAAAAACAAACAACCTTCATTTTTTTTCAGTTCGAATGCAGTGTGATCTAATACTACATTTTGGCCACCAAATTAAGCTGAGAAGCACAGGAAATATGTAGTTATTTCCTATGCTCCTTAACCTCATCTAGTGGCCATAATGTAGTATTACATTCCAACACATTCAAACTGGGAAACAAATATTAAGATTGTTTGTTTTTGGCATTATTCACCCAAAATGAATGTTCACGGATATTTACAGGGTGAAGGGCCCTGTGAATTGTTTATAAATATTTTCTTAGAGATTAATTACTAAGTATCTCCTGGGATACTCAGGTCTTGCTTCCCTGGAGGCTTTCGGGCAATCCACAGCACATGCCATGCACCATAGAGTCATCTGGGGGTTGGCTGCTAGAACCCAAAAGAGACGGCCAGCTCCCAATGATGTAAGCAAAGAAGATGGCATCGCAAGCAGCAAAGAAGAGGATTACAGCAGGTTAATGCTGTATTTGCTGGACGTGTGTGTTTTGAGATAAAGAAAAGTGAACAACAGAAAACGTAAGAGGTGATTTAAAAAAAATAACGTAGGGGTAGTGAAGTTTCTCTTTAGTGACTTATACATCAGTTTTGCTACTCCTGTCAACTTTGTAATTGCCACCTTTGCTGACTATATCATATGTGTAATTTTTTATTTTACCCATAGATACACTACCATCATTTCATAGTATTTGCCATGAATGAATTACAACGTGGTCGATATCCATTCTGCTTGAACAGCATCCATTAGTAAAGGAACTATGGAAACTAATAAATGCTTTACTTATCCTGGACATCCTTGTTAACAACCTCCCATCTGTAACAGTTCAAGCTGTTTGTGTATTCTCAAGGAGAATCCTACTTACGGCTGCTTAGTAAGAGAAAGCTGCAGGATGTGCACTCATCTCACAGTCTAATTAGTAGTTCAAGCTCACAATGCCCAAGGCAAGGCACGATGCTCTGTGTGCCTCCAAAACAGTGAAAGAAGTTTGTATTCTTGTTTATATATTTTTGGCAGATAGCTGTCATACCATCAAAAGGAAATACATTGGAGAAGTCGCAGACTGTCTATATTTTACCACACACTAACAGCACAAATAATTCAAGCAAATCATATGGCATGAGAGTTTGAAGTACTGGGAACAACAGCATCTAACTCTAGAATGCTAATGAACTGAAAAGGGAGTGCTACAAAAAAATCATAAACAAAAAAAACAAACAAACAAAAGTTTCTTCGCGTTTGAAAATCATATGGGAGCTAGATTATTTTTCCACATCCTAAAGTTTTTGTTTGCAAGTTCTTTACTAGCCCTGTGCTATGTTGGTTTTGTTTACTGATAAATATATATTGTTTAAAGAAGAACCTACACGTAAGTCTGCTATTTACCCTTGCTGAACTGCTGGGAAAAAGTAAAAGAAAAAACACCGGTAAGGGAAAAAAAAGATAATATACTCACCTTTCCCCCGTCTTCCACCTGCAACACCTAGGAGAGGGTGACATCATATAGTCCCTTTTACATGGGTAGTTTTCAGGCAGATCTGAGTTGAAGCCCAATGTTAGTCTATGAGCAGTTGGATCTAAATGGATGTGTGTTTGTTTACATGCAGGGGGGTACGGCCGATATTGATGTAAGGGGCCCGGCCCGGCTTAAGGGCCCGGCCCGGGCACCTTACATGAGTATCGGCCGTTCAAGTGACAGGCCAGGATGTGGCCGGGATACTGATCGCTCCCTCGTGGTGCCTCTGCTAACAGGCAGGGATCGATTAGTATGCCTGCATCAGCCAGAGTGCAGAGCACACCGATTCTCCACTGAAGCCCAGGGATGCTGCCCCCCTTCCTGCAAAACAGGTAAGCAGGAGAGGGGGACGTTTTTTATTTTAATTGTTAATGTGTGTGTTTTTATTGTGTGTGTTTTAATGAATGTGTGTGATTTTTTTTTTAATGAAGCTATGTGTGTGTTTTTTAATGAGTGTGTGTGATATGTGCGTGTTTCATTACACATGTGGTTTTTTTTGTTTGTTTTTTTTTTAACCACTTCCCGCGGGTTCACGTAATTGTGCATCATCCGCTGGAAGTGGTTATACCAAGAACACGGCTGCTTCTGAAGCCATGTTCTTGTACCGTGTTAAACAGCTGACGAATGCTGTTTAAATACAAGTGATCCGGCGTCTGTACAGGCGCTGAATCGCTTGTACGGTGCGGCGCTGTGCCCCCCTCCTCCATGGCCGCTGTTGCCACCGTCAGATGGACCTGTCACATATGTGCTATTACATATGGGGCTTTTTAGCCCGCTATGTGATAGCAATAAAGCTGAGTGTAAAAAAAAATGTAAAAATTAAAGTAATATGTTTTGTAAGTTTCCCCTTTCCCCACGTGCACGCACATACAACACAAACCCGGGTCAGATGCGCCTACATGCAAAAACAAAAATTACGCCACACATGTTATGTATCGTCGCGAGCGTTGGAGTGAGAGCAATAATTCTCGGCCCATCAATCACTGATAGCACTAAACTGACGAGCTGTAAAAGCATTTAAAGCGTCGCTTATGGAAAATTTTGGTTATTGTAGTTTGTGGCAGTTTCATGGATGCTTGACATGTTTGGTATCTATTTGTCCGGCATGACCCCGTCTTTTATATTGTACTAAAAATTTTTTGGTGTGCACTGCATAGTTCTCGTCATGATATGCTGGCTACTAATTCATTTAGAAGGTTTAGTATGGACTCTTTTTCCTGTTTGAGTGTGACATCCTCCTCCTTCCAGTGAGATCTGGGGAATGTAGAGTACTCCAAATCTTACATAGTTACATAGTTAGTCAGGTTGAAAAAAGGCGCAAGTGCATTGAGTTCAACCTTGCTGAGAAGATGCTCCCAGCTGCAGCTCTGAGTTTTGAATTACTGTCACTATCAGTGTAAGTTGTCTGTTAAAGCGTATCTAAACCCAACAACAAAAATGTAATATGTTGCAGCTTACCAGTTCTGAGATGTGGTGGATGCATTAGTGTGTTTATTAATGTTTTTTTCCCTTTATTTTCAGTTGTGATCATGCAAACAACACACTTCCTGTCCTTTCATGTCTACACCCATTTTTCCATTGTATCTATGGCTGGAGCCACGGTTGTCATGGACTTCAAACAGGTCTGCCTTTTTTAAATCTTCATTACATTGTGGATTGTTGGGACTAGTACGGTAGTTTATAGAAGAACAACAAGATTTTTGCTGTCTTTTCAGGTCACAGGAAGTGACATGGACACTGCAATTCTGGCATGATCAACAGACATTTTCTGTACTTGCTGAAATGTTCTTAGCCTGAAAAAAGAAAAACTTATGCAACTGCCACACCTCATTCACCACAGAGAACCATACAGTGCACACAAGAGGGTGATTTCTGTGCCTGGGAATCACAGGTGGTTGCACACAGTCGTGAACAACTGCCTGTATAGATGAATGACAGGATGACGGATGCCAAGCATTTACATACATGACATACAGTGTCAGATTGGTGGCCCTGAATACAAACTGCCTGATCCAGGGCCAGTCGTCCATCCCTGTACATTCCCCTGTTTAGTCTAGTTTTGGAAAGGACTATATGAACAGTGTGTATGTATATATATATATATATT
>NW_017306587.1:1385791-1387331 GCF_000935625.1 Nanorana parkeri
TATATATATGCACACACAGTATATACATATACACCATACATACACACAGATTGATGTCCACATATCTAATACAACATCTAGTGAACTTGTATTTCAGCTTGTCTGCCTAGTACACATTGTCTTTTTATGCCTGAGAAAATGTAACATTACTTTGTGTTACATAAAGCAGTGGGGCTGATTGGGTTTCTAGTGTTTCAGGAAGAAAATAGAGCGGAAAACTTTATAAGCTTGTTCCAAATTCTATATTTAGATAGAGGCAGAAGTTCTCTTCACAAGCTCAAGTGTTTCATTAATTCCTTCATATGCTGCATGAGATCTTTAAAGGGAGCTGGTCACGACATGTATTACTCAACACAGCTGGTTCCCCAATATTACACCGAAGGCTGCCGTTGCCCCACTTCTCAAAAGCAACGCTAGTTTCAAGGCAGAGAAATCCTGTACAATTTTCTACTGCAACTGTGTCTACTGTAAAACTTACAACTAACTTCAGGCCAGCAGTATTTTTACACGTCTTGTGTCGTAGCACTGAATCAAAAGGCAACATATCTGTGACATGAAGAGAAGAAAAAAATAAAATGCTAAATATTTTTTTTCACGCAAAAACAATTGTTTTTCTTTAAGTTGTGATGGTGTTATGTGGTGTGCTTAATTTTAAGAACATTTTTAATCGAGGTGAATACCTATAGTGTGGAGAAGGGCATCAACAGCATAGAGGAGGTCAGTTTCCATCAGCTTTTTTTATGGGGAAGCTTTAAAGGAGTATGTAAAGGCATTTTTTGTTTGTTTGATAGAATGGGCCAAATCTTTATTGTTGTCTGCGTTCCTGATGGGTGAGTCATCCCTCATTTTATACTGGTGAACACGGTCACTGGGACAGAAAGTAAGGAGGACAAGAGGTGAGGGTACACATTCCAATGGGAACATTTATTCAGCTGACAACTCTCTAAGAGAGAAGTCTCCTCATTTTGGGAGTCTTCCTCTTACATCATGTTGAGACACTCAGTGAAGGGAAATCTCTGCCATGGTAAACAGACAGCAAAGAAATAACCTAATGGGGTTTTAACCCTTTCCTACCCTACCCAAAGTTTAAAAAGTTGGGGATATACATACATGCAAGGGTTAAGTGCTCATTTTCATCTAAGAGTGAAAATATAAAAGTTATATTAATTCGATCATTGCAGCCAGCTGGCTTCAAGACCAATCCCTTCAGCCTCACTCCTCCTCTGCTCCAACAATGAAATGTCCCCAGGTAACCTCACATCCTATACATTGTATAGTATGTGATGACTCACGGGACGTTAGACCACTGGAGTGAAAGGGGACTGGTCTAACAGGCAATCAGCTGTGAGGTTCAGGTGAGTATAACAATTCAAGTGATCAGAGAGGAGGAAGAAGAACTGGTATAGCCTTACCTGACCTATAGTTTCTTGTATGACTTTGCTGATATACTATTAAAATATAAAGAAAAATCGGGGTATACATTAAAGAAACTAATCAAGTTCCAGCAATCAATTCTCTTATGCAGCTTAGAAAGTGAAAG